>NW_008824648.1:1742840-1776311 GCF_000699105.1 Pygoscelis adeliae
AGGGGAGGCGGGGACACAGTGTAGACTCTTCCCCCCAAGTACTGCCCCTTTCCCAGGCCAGGCTGGAATCTGAACATGCTAGCATGCTTTGGAGAAGAGTAAACACTCCCTGCCTCCTCCTTGCTTGGTCTGGACAGGTATTTCGGGCAGATCCACCTAACAGCATGCAAGGCTAATTACCTCTCCCCAGACCCTAATGGGAGATTTTCGCATGATATAGAGCTCCACATTTTTGGGTTCCCACTGGATCCAGCCATATCTTCTCCCTCATCTTAGAAAAGCCTAAGGCAAGATGCAAGAGAAAGAGGATGTCAAAGACCTGGAGGCTAAGCTGGCACTACCCTGGCAGGACAACAGTTAAAGGCTTCCAGAGCAGATGGGAGGGCTGGGGCGGGGGAAGAGATGAGCACGGAAGGGAAGGGATGATCCTGCTGCACTGGGACACGAAACATGCTCTTGGTGATGCTTGCAGTATTAGGTGCATATTAAGCACGTTATCGTATTTGTCTTATACAAGTTTACACATAGTATGTGCCAGACAGCCAGACTTTTACAGGAGGAAAAAAAAAAAGAGCAGTCTGAGAACACTGATCCAGAGGGCAGCAGAGAACAAGTAAATACCTTAAACAGCCTTTTTTCCCCCTACTGCCTGCTTAAGGAGTTTATGAAGATGAATGTGATCATCTCCATGGTTTGGGGCTACCGCTTTTGCATACTTTTATCATTTAGTATCCCTACCTTTTCAGTTGCATGCAAGCAAGACAGCCTATGTTTCTGGCGCTTGGGGTTTTTTCGGGGGATGAGGGGAGGTTTGCATCCCCAATTTCACTTAAGAGTTAAGCGACACTCTTTATTACTCACCTTTATAATATTATTTGACCTCATAACAAGATAAAAATGGGGGAAAATTTTCAAATATTTATGTACACACATCAACATTTTACACCAGTTAATAAAGGTGGAAACTTGTCATGATATCACCCAGAGAAAAACATAACATTGTGAGTTGCTTTATGAACATAAGGGAACCAGGAGTAAAACAGTTCTGTAACTTCTAACAAACATTTCTATGTATTTTTTCTCTTGTATAGTTTTACAATAGATGTCTGTAAACTTTGTGAAGGTTCTGGAATAGGCTTGGGTAGAACACACTGAAATTTCCCATGAAGAACAGACTGTAGACAGAGAAAACACTAACATTTTGGTTTGGATTAAAGCCAGTTGGAATTCATTTATTTACTTTGTCAAGTATTGGTTACTGCTCATATTCAGAAATACTTGTCCAGATAATTCTTTACTTGTTTATGCATTTCTTCAGTTTTTCATTGTACATTGGGTTTTGTGAGCTACAGGAATTCTGCACACAACCAGATGCAAGTTTTCTAAAATGTGCAAAAATACTTGAGGATTTGGTGCAACGTTATAGCTTTGTTGGAGACTAAGGGTTGTAACACCTTCTGGCTAAGCATGGCATTGGTAAGAACTTCAGACAGAAAACAAACCAAAAAAATCCTTGCAGATATCTGGGAGCAAGAAGAGAGAGCGGCAGTTTTTTCAAAGGCTGCTTAATTTAAGAAATAAGCATATGGCTGCAGGCATACAATTTGTGAATTCTGCCACTCTACCTGTCACTTCCAAGTTTATAATAGCATACTGCACACTTCAGCAAGACATCAAAAGCAAGGATTTTATCAACAAAACTAAACAGTCTTCAACCCAGTGTCTGCTTTTAATACATCTATTCCAGAGATCCTGCCATCTTCCAGTTTTACTGTAGTGCTTTCCCCTCTCATACTGATATTGCTAATCCGGAAGCATCTTTGTCCAGACTTCATCTTTCAATACCAGTTCCACAAAGGTTCATCCTCTCCTTTTTCCTATAACATCTTTTTTTTTTTTCCCCCGCCCTCCTCTTTTTCAGTACTCTTATTCAGAAAAAGACTTTAACTATTATCTTTACACTAAAACCTCTCAACCCTGCCTCAGAGTCCAGTCTAATTTCATTCAAATGGCAGAACCTGTCTGATCTCCTGATATTTCCTTGCCATATCTTGCTGTTAGGTTAAACTCCAGAACAGCAAAAGCTTACATTCATGATAATTTCCTAAATCTTTTCTTTCTGTCCTCATCTCAGCTACCAAAAAATGCCAACAATCATTTGGCAATACTTGAGGACATGATCCAAGAATTAGCTTCAAATTATTTATCCCACTGAACTTAATGAACTCAACCCAGACCATGCCTAAGTCTTGCCACTTCCCTATAAAGAAGGGGATATATTTAATACTCCATCTTTTCTTTGTCTGGATAGCTGTATTTCTCACTTCAGATGTGCTATCTTGCTCCTAACCCACTGTTATATCCTCTTCTGATGATACTGCTGTAAATATCATCACCTCTCATCATTTCAACAGATATGTCTTGAGACAAATTTCCCTTCAGAAGGGAATTACATAACTTCTTTCATGCCTTAATAGCCTCCTCTTTGCTGTTCTTTTGCAAGGGAAAACCGCTCAACAACAGTCCAAAAACTCACTAGATAACTCATTTCAAGCCTGTCTCTACCAGAGCACCTGTAAAGTCACTTAGCAGTAGCAAGACAGCTATTGCCTGTGAACTTGAAATGATCTTAATTCAAACCTTGCACTCTCTATTTTGCCATATTTATAAGACATGCTGTCTGTCCTTTTCATTACTGCACACAGAATTCATGACACCATAAATTCTCCCACAATGAATTTAAATATTTAGTTGGATTTTACAACCCATTTGTGATCAAAGAAAGTGTCTCAATCCCAATTTCAGAAAGAAAAATCACTGCTCAGGAAGATTAAAGCTGGTATTTTCATCATGTTTGCATCACATCCATTTCTCCCACAAGGTTAGAGGGAGCTGTGGGTTTGAAGTAGAAAAACCTAGAAAGGAGGGCACAAAAAACCAGAAGCGCTAAAAATTAACGGGTAGAGACAAATGGAGATGTAGGATTGCACAATTTACTCAAGTACATAACAGTACTCAGAATCAGAGCTAGCGTCTAGATCTTACTGTCCAGGCAGCATCTATGACAGTCAGTTATTGTATCTGCATCTACAAACAGAATTGATGTTTTTTAAAACAGAGACCACAAAGAGCCGAGCCATTTAATGCAAACATCAATATTTACAGTAGAAAATACCTTTTAGTCTTACATAATCAACAGTTTTGAACAGAAAGGCTTAAAGCTAAATGGCCTTCTCCATGCTGACATTTAAAGTAGCCCTGAAGGAAAGGTAACTTCTGAAGAGCGTACTAACTGTATACAGTATGATATTTATAAACCAAAAGATAAATTAGAAAAAACAAAAGCAAACTGATGTTTTACTGGCTGAACTAATCTTTCAAACAACATGGAGGCTCACAATGATCCGCACTCCATTGATAAGAGTCCTTGTATTTGAAACTTTACCTACAGTATTTTCACAATTTATTGGCTTGAACGCATTTTAAAAACAGTACTATGAGTGTCTTGGGCCAGTATCTCCAAAACTTACCTTTGCTCTCACAAATTTCCAGATGCAAGTTCGATTACACATATTAATCAAATATGGGAAATATTTGTTCATTTTTTTAAAAAATTGTTTTTCATTTATTTCCAACTTTTACCTTAAGAGCACAGAAGATGCAAGAATCACCCATACATTTGTGCGTTGTTATTTGCCGGAAACTGCGGCGAAAAATGTCCAGGTGCCAGAGAACCTGAAACACAAAAAGGGGCACAGCCGATTTTATGAATATATAAAATAAAATACTGCATAAAGCTCTAGCTAAAGTTGCACATGCTAAATAATCCCAGAAGTACACTAACGTCAGTGAACATCACTTTTAAAACAGGATGCCATTTATCTAACTGCAAGTTGACATCTTCATCTTTCTTCCTCCGCTGTAACATTCACATACATTAATTCACAGTAGGACATCCCTCTGAATTTCTTGCCATGTGCTTTTAGATTAAAAAACTTGCTTCTTAGTCTGTATGGCAGTGCCAGCTTAAATAGCACTTGCCCTGACTGCTGCCCTGTGCTGGCACCACGGCTGGCCGTTGTGCAGCCGCACTGTGAGGCTGGGCAGAGCTGCCAAGGACACCCCACCGACCGCTGGGGCTGAAACTCGCCTGTCCTTCCACCTCCTAGGCAGCCTCCTTGTTCTGAGCAGAAAGCCCAAATGCTGGAAAAATGGAGTGCCAACAGCATATACGTTAACAAGTTCTTGCAAGTCAAAACGATAAATTACTAAAACCATTATGCCCAATATTATCACTAGCAAGTGTATTTATGTGCCATGATTACTGGCAGACTTCTAACCCTAATCTGTGTGGGCAGTTATACTTTTCTCTCAGGATAGGTATGGTGGCAATACCAGGTATGTGACCAGGTACGGTCACAGCATATAAAAGCTTTTATACGTTCTGCTAGCAACACTGAAAGGCAACATTTGCTGTAACAGCACCAAGTTTTATTCTTAAGTTTTACCACTGAATCTGTGCAATCTTGGGCAATTATCTAAATTCATATCTGTAAAACAGCAACAATACTGATCTCTGAGGTGTTTCACAGTCAGCTCTTTATATATAAGTGTGGTCGGTGCTGGCTATTTCAGCTTCAACTAGCAATAACTGAACTAACCATAACTCAGAGCCACCAGCCTTTCAGAAGGCAGAAGCTTGCACTGAAAGAAGCCCTGACCTAAATCGCGTCCTGCCAGGTTCTGGACAGAGCAGGAAGGTCCAGGCTGGCATCTGACTGGCTAAATGCTTCATTAGCACACACAGAGGGACCAAACTTCTTATTTCTGATTAATCTGTCCAGAGCAACTGACTAGAAAAAAAGTTAGCACTCTGAAAAAAGTTGTGCTGGTTTCAAGTGTTTCCAGCTGGAACAATTTGTTAACTAAACCATAGCACACAAATGTTACCTAAAGTTATATTTAAAACCACATTTATTGATTATGCAATCTGTAAAGTTTCCCAAAACTTTGGAATTGTCATGGATATGCTTATACTCAACCTCTCCCTATACTTAAGGGCCTGGGAGGCAACATAAGCCTTGGAACCAACAGATTACACACAACAGTCCTGAAGAACTACTGCAGACTTCACAAAAGGACAAAAAAGAAAATAACACATTTAGAAACAAGTCAAATTTTTCAATGTAATTGCCTTTGGAGTTTATCTTGCATGTTTACAGAAATACTTAATAATAAGGAGCAACAAACATTCAAGAGCCTCTCAGACTAACACTGAATGTTAAAAAATTAAGATTAAAAAACCCCAGAAGTACATATTTTATGAAATTATTACCATCTTGGGTTTGTTTGTTTTTTTTTTAATTCAGCTTTGACTGTAAATATTTTTGGTATCCTATCTCTCTTGAGCTTTAGAAGAAAAAGGTTTATGTAGAAGACTAAAGGACAGGTCGTAGGCTTTCATCTTCATGTATGGCATGCAGCTGACGTTAGGCTCTACTTAGTTCTGACCTAAGTTCAGTAACTCAATATTAGGAGGCAGCCAGAGATTACACCATACAACTTAACAGAAGCAATTAATATGGTACATCACTGGAAACCCCACTTTTCATATAAGTTCCCTTTGTACCCAAGTCCTGTATTTCATGGCATATTAAGCCTATTGAGGATCACTGATGTTTCTATTTGTATTATTTGCATCACAGGGGTATCTTGAAGCCTGAAGTTAGTTGAGAACCTAATTGTGCCCCCGGGGGGTGGGCAGGGACAGGACCCAACAAAAAAAAAAACCAAACAAAAACAAAAAACAACCAGTGACACAGTCTGCTCCACAGACAAGTCATATGAAGGGAAGGAAACTGATGTGGAGAAAGGGCTTTAAACCCTGCAGCCAGAAGGACTGAATATCAAATGTCAGACATTCAAAACATCTAAATGGTGACAATACCAGTATAGCAGTCATACCACTCCACTAAATTTTGACACAGGAAAAGGTTTTCCTTTTAAATCAAAAGGTAAAGACTCAATCATCTAAACTAAGCTAAAAATCAGCAGTTAGAAAGAAAACTGGACTACATAAAAAAGGATCTTGTACAGGTATTATCAACCCTTGACCTTGACTGGTTCAACAAAAAACTTAAATTTACTTTTAGGGAGTAGACGTACTGCAAGCTATGCAATACTCTATTATTTTAAAATAATTTTTCTACATATATTTTCATCTTTGGTTGACATATTACAAGGTTACACAAACAAGAGATTCAAGTACACTAAGTGATGACTATGTGAATGCTGTTGATTTCACCAGGAAAACCTGAAAACTAAAAAAAGCTGTTCTATAACTCAACTAATCTGGATTTCCAAACATAGCTTTATTCTATCTAGGCCCACAAACAATTATGTAGTCAAGCCTGGCTACATTTGTTGCACAGTCGAGCCTAAGAAAATACTGCAATAGACAGAGGACAGAGACAAGAAACATTTTTTATTATGTGCTCTTACCTGTAGCGCACTATTCAGGAAGCAACTGTTCTGTCCCGGTTCATTGCTGAGACCTTTACTGGGTGCTATTGAGGTTGTATTTCGTGGAGTAAACATGCCCTGTACATTCCCCCGACCCACAGAAAAGTAATTTCTTTTCCAAGACATCTTCCAGTTTCAGCTGTAGAATTTGCAGGTGTAGGCTGGCAGAGTATTCGACTTGATCAGACCCTTCCTTTCTTTCACCAGAATTCAAAACTGGAACAACATCCAATCTTCTTTAAAATATAGTTTAAACAGAATTTATCCTTTCACAGGACACAAGCAGTTTGCTTCTTTTAAATCCAGCCCAGGATGCTATTCTTCATTTGATGCTTATGTATGCAAAAACCTCTTTTACAAGCAGCCACATACAAAGTTTGCAAAGGGAAGGAATCCATGGTCGTGGAAGTTCATCTGTTATGCTGCTTCTCCCTTTTCCAAACAGTCAGTGACTTCAGGGAACAAATGGCAAATTAAGGAGGTCCCAGAATCGAGAGGAGAAAAACAACAGCTACCTCCCACACCCCAAAAACCCCAGCTTCTCTAATCCTTTTATAATCCTCCTGCAGAAGATGGGAAAAATCCAATTAGTAAGGGAGCAGAGAAACCAAAACCAAAATAAAACCTTGGTAGCCCCCTTTCAGTTACATCTATCTTGGGTGATGAGAGAGACATTATCCTCACAGGGGAAAAAGAAGTAACTCCAGGACTTGAGAGTGAAGAGCTTTAAAGTAGCAAGAAGTCTCCAACAAAGTTCTTCTAATTCTGCGTGCGATCTTTAAAAGTTTCTTCTCCTGATCCTCCTTTTGCAATAGGAATGCCCAGCCGTGCCAGAAAGCTTGAGAGAGAAAAATAATCAAAGGCTTGCGTCATTTAATTACTCTCTTGGTTTTGTGGTGTTCTGCCAAGACCAGTGTTGCCTCACCTCCCACAATACACTGAATCTTCTGAGACAAAGCAAAAAATATAAACCTTCCTCCACCCAAAAAATAAAATAACATGGAAAAGAACAGAGAATTCTGAGAAAAGTATGTAAAAGCAAGAGGGCTGGAGTATGTTGGAAGCGTTGAAGAAGGAAATTAGGTTAAAAAAAACAAAACACAACATTCATGTGAACTCCATGGCAGTTTTCATATGTAACCTCTAGTACCTTGAAGTGTTAAATTTCTTAAAGATATCTTAGTCATTCAAACAGTAGTCAGAGGATTTGCGATTCTGTGAATACATGCTACCACATTGTCGACCCTAGAACTGTGATTTTGCACTGAACCTGGAAGGCCAAGAAGACAAAGGCACAAGGCTCTCCCCTGACTCAGCAGCCCACAGATCTCTCCGGAACAAAACAGTCTCCAAATTTTCTTAATCAGAAACTATGTGTATCTCTATAAAAAGTTACTTAATTTAGGTACACGTGACATACAGTGTCTTCCAAAAGACATTGATGCTTCTGAAGAAGCCGGAAGAATCATTCAATAGAAACTGCTCTTCCCACCACAAGTTCACTTTTGCCCTCATCTCACAGGAAACGTAAAAAAGAATTTGATCTAAGAAATTCCTAGAAACAGGAACTACAAGATTCATGGCAAAACATTTTTTTGAAGTTCTCTCAAGTGTAGCCCACCTGTATTTACTTTACAGACAATTGCATAATATTTTCCAGGGACATTCAGGATTATCCCATTTTTTATACACAACAACTGAACGTACCTATTATGGCTGGTATAAGCAAGATGACTCTATTCTACATGTTCTGAAGTAGAATTGCAGCATGAAATCACTATAAAATAGACACACAAAATAGATGTTTGTGCATCAGCAAAAAGTAACTAAGAGAATAATTCCTTACAAAGATATCCCGGGTATCTGTGAAGGCACGTTTTTCACCTTCCACACAATTATAAATTCTTCATCTCCTGTCAAAACACAGAAAGAACTTCCTCAACATCTGCGAATGTGTTACAGCAGCCTAACCCATTCCCTTCTAGTAATACTTTGTTTGTACTTCTATTAAACTCATTCTACAAATATTAATGAAGTCTCAGCGTTGCTGTAAGGCAGGCAAATATCTATATACAGATGAATATTCTTCTTGGTTGCCAGTGTGCCATGCAAAATTTTCAGATGTGCTTGCAAGCCTGCAGACACAGACCATTACCATGCTCGTCGCGCCACATTCCTGAGCACTGAATACATATACAGGATTCATTTCAAAGCAATTTCAGCCTCAGCCCCCTTTCTTTGCTCAATCCCTTAATGAACCATGAGCCAAGCATACTGTGAGGTAATTCAGTTTCAAGCAACAATTTAAGGATCTCTGTAAACCAACACCACTTGCAATAGGTGCAGTGGCTAAGCCTGCACCGCAGAGACGGAGCAGAACGCTGCGTGGAATGAGCTGAGGCAAGCAGGCTCTGTGCTAACTCACAAAAACCCCTGAGCCAAGCACTCTGTCTTCTCCTTTCCAGAGCACCTACAAAAAGATGGAAAATACAATCTGAAACATGCCCAAGATGCACAGGTGTGAGCAGAACCTATTCAGTGGACTTCAAAACAAGATTCTGCTCTCAAAACGGGCTATAAAACTTGAAGTACTTTTTGAGCCAAGCTCTCACTCACAACAAAGTGAATACATTTTTTCTATTGATCTTTATTGTCTTGGAACCAGAATCAGATTAGAGGTTTTGTAGTTCGCCTGTCATTGCAACAAGACTATTGCAAGCTGGCCAGGACTCTCGCAGCAACCGTGCAAGGTTACTACCTGCACTGCATTTGCACAGGCTTAGCAGAACTGACTTCTTACCACACGTTCGCTACGATCACTCACAGGAGCAAGTTCAGTTTGGTCATTTGGCTATATAGCCTTTGCAGAGCTAAGAACAAGCGGAAAACACTTAAGCTGGTAACCACCCAGTTATGACAAAACCAGATCTCTGGAGATAAATGGCAGCTTCACAGTTTGCCAACCTCTAAAAACTTACCAATGTTAAATAACAGCTACAAAATGGAATCCTAATTAATCTGAAATATATGTAAGACACTATTCGTATGGATTATTTACAGACCCACTTAGCTTCTGCTCTACCATAAAAAGGGTAACAAAAAGCAAGCAGGAAAAAAGAATTTTTGTAAAAACCAACCATCATTATTAAAATATCCTGTTTTGTTTCCACCACCACTGATGAACCATCAGCAGAAAAAAGCTTAACCCGCCCATACTTCAAACACCCAACATACAATTGCTAAGAAAAAAGCAGTGATCTATAAGGGAAGAGGAAGGCTATTGCTGCGCAAGCCTGTCAGCAGATGCACGTGTTCTCTAAACATGCTGCTTCTCCCAGATACCGTGTTAGCTTGTAGGCAGTCCCAATCACAGAACTAAAGAAAATACAAAATTTACTTTTTGAAATGAAATCACGGTAACACTTCAATGAGATATGTCACAAGCTTCAGAGAATTACATAGTTAAGTGAGAAGAAAACATTTTCATATATTGTTTCTGATTAAAGAAGTTTTTGAGAAAGATTGCTCCCCTATTAAGAACACATACAAGCCAACAGCTTTTTAATAGTACAAGGAAAACCCCTACAATTGAATTGCCACCAATGGAGTTTCCCAGCCTTCTGCAGCATTTCAATGTTAGGTGACAACAACTGCAGCTCCACATAACTCTTGTATTAACAAAAAAACCAAACAACAACAACAACAAAAAAAAAACCAACCCACACACAAAGCAAAAAAACAATGAAAACAACACCAAAAATCCACCAAAAAAACCCAGATGACAGATTCAAAAGCTGTAGCTACTGTATGTCCCAGTGGCATTTTGGCATGACTCCAGAAAACTGAGTCTGAAGTAAAAGAGAAAGGTATTATCAGACCCGAGAAAACTGTTTTTATAGAAAAAATACAGGATTCTCATTGCTGGTAATTTTTCTAATACAGAAATATGACCAAAATAGGAGGAGTGCCAGATGCAAAAGCATAAATGATGCTCTTGGTTCATTACTCAAAACATTATCTTAGAGACGCAATGAACTGCGGCAGAAAGCCTAAAAACTTTTAAGGTACTTGAATTTTGTTTATCATATTAAGAACACTATTCACTGGAATAAGGCACAAAATAGTCTCGCCAGCGTGATTAAAAAAGCTAACTATATCCCTGAAAAGTTGCACAGCCTTACAATAATGTTATACAAATGCTATAATAAAGAGTAAATAATACATTAAAAAATATATAAAAAATATATAATAAAAAGGAAATCCAACATTCTAGATCTTTCTTTGAATTCATGCTGTTTGGCAACACCTTTCTTTGGGAAGAAGGAAGGGCTCCCACCGCAGAGACAGGCTCAACAGAAAAGAGAAGGGCACGGGGCACCACTCCCATCGCATCTCCAGCAATGCAACCCCAGAACAAAGCTGGCCACGGTTCAGCACGTACTTCTGTCCTGAAGAAACCCGAGTCCGTCCTTGGGACAGCAGAGCACAGCACTCTACAAGACACATACCACAGAAGAATTCAAGTCCCTGTTCATTCTCATATTCACTTGCTAAATCAATCACATAGAAACATAACATCTCAAGTTGCATCCTTCATTCTCTGGCGAGGTCCCACTATCACTGTTCATTTTAAGGGGGAAAAAAAATTGTAACACTCCTCTCTTACTGCAGTCTCATGTCTCTCCAAACATTTTAGGCTATTGCTTGATGAACCATTCCAGGCACATGGCTGAATTAAAACAACCCCTTTAGGACTAGGTATGGCTGAAACCACCGATTAAGATTTAACAGCGTGATAAATACTAAGAGCAGAGGTCCAGAATTTATTTTTCATTACTTCTATTTATGAATAAACTTTCAAAACACAGAACAAACTAAATGCTTCAATGCATGAATGTGTGGGTTTTTAGAAAAGAGTATCCCCCACCCCCAAGATCCTACCACCTTTTCTGGAGGTAGGGAGCAGATTAATGGTGTTGAGGGCAAACTGTCCTTTCACATGCCACACCACCTCTGAAAGCCTGAACAGATGAGAAATGGCTTTTAAATCCCTTATTTAAATACTTTTCATAACAAAAAAGAAGAAAGAAAGATTGTCCGAGACAATGGATTTTGGTTAAAGTTTTCACCCAGATGGCTCCTGGCAGGGTTGCTCTTTCGGTGAGGAAGCTCAGGAACAATCCCCTTGACTGATCCCATGGCTGTTCTCAGCTAGAAGGAAAGAGTTTCCACAACTAGAGGCTTGAGAACATACTTTCTCCATGTAGCTGAAATGATGAAACTATTTGCTAATTTCTGCATGGATTAAATTATATTTCATTGCAGAGCTATCAATATTAAGACCTTCATTTACACTTTAGACATCCCAAAGGATAGCCAGCTTTGCAGGTCAGTCTAAATTCATTCTTGAAGGTGATGAACTAAAAGAGAGAGACAGAAAAAGTTCCCATTACTGAATAAACATGAGGCTGGATGAAGAAAAGAGTGAACAGGGCAGTGATCTTAAAGGTAAACATCCCTGACAGAAGTCAGCTGCCGCACAACCGAAGAGGGGATATCTTCCTCCTCTTGAGGATGTCTCCTCTTTTTGAGATTCTTAGCTAGCCAGAAATACTGGACAGATTGCTTTGCGCACCTAGACGATACAGCGTAACTACAAAAAGGTAGAATTATTTCCATTCATCTTTATCTCAAATAATTTTTTGATAGTGCAAATGGGACAACAGGGAAAAAAAAACCTTTCTGCTTTATGCATGCATGTTGTCAGTCTTGATTGCTATGCTGGGAGAAAGAAGGGAAAAAAAGCCTGTGATGCTTTTGCTGTCAAGCTTACACCCATTTGTCAGTCTTCCTCTTAAAGGAGCAACTTAATTACCCGTCTCTGTGCTACCTGTGCCTACCCGGTGGAACCAGGAACTGACAGCACCTGACAGCGCCGCTGATGCCCACGACAGACTCATACCGGTCTTCCTTATTTTTCAGTCTGCTATTGCACAATTCCTAGCCAGTGAAGTGTTGTAAAAATATGACAAAGCTGTGAGTATCAGAGACCTTAGGCTAACTCCCCAGAACCATGTTAAAAAATATACTCAAGAGTTTGCATAAGGTTATGATAAAGTCTTTCAGGCACCAGGGAAATGTTTCCACTTACCTGATGCAAAAGTAATTATCCAAACGTTGGGCTAAAAGTTGCTAGTAAAGACCATCAAAATGATCTTGGAGTGAAGATTAAAAACAAGTTTCCCCACATCCACAGACGTACTTCTTTAGAGAGTAAGAGTACGGCAAGCCTGCAACAAACCCTATAGGTTTCCCAGAAGACACAATGAAGGCCATCTCTGAGAGGCCACCTCAAGATAATGGAAACCAAAACTGAAGGGACTAGACAGAACAGTAAGCGAACTGGGATAACGCATCCTTGACTAAAACTGCAGTCATTTTGGTCACTACCACTGTATTTGTACAGCCTACCAACTACTAGAAGGAACTGTAGGGAGGGTACTGACGGGCCGAATTGGCTCTTGGGAATACAGTTCCCTGAAGTGGCAACACTGGCATTTCTGAACTAGTAGACAGCTTACTGCTTCTACAGTGATCGGAGAGAAAAAGCTGAACACATTTTTTACAAAGAAAGAATATGTTCTTATACCAACTTTTCAAACCAACAAATAACGCATGAAAAACAAGAACAAACCCACTCTATGCTCCTGTTAACTACTCAGACCAACAAGGGGCGTGGAGAGGCCACGGTCTGCAGAAACACCCCAAAGTGAGACTCTGCAAGCTGCTGACGTCAAGTATAGCTTTATACTGCATGAAGATATTCTTTACAGCAAACAGTTCTCCAACTTCTTCATCCAAAATGCTTGTGAGTTTTATAAAACTATAATGGACTGACTCTTAAAACAGTGTAATGAAATCTTGCGAACACTTACCTAATCTGAATCATTTGATTTTAAGCCTGACAGTCAGCCAAATCTATTTAAAGAACATCTCTCTCAGTAAAAAAGCAGCAAAAAGCCATTGGCTTTGAACTGCAGAAGGTTCAGTGATGGTGGAGGGCTGGAAACTTCTACCTAATCGAGCTCGAGGGGAACATCTCTGCTTCTTCCCAACTGCCTGCAGGTGCTTCTCCAGGGTTACAAAGTCTTGGCAGTCATTTCTGTGGCCCTTCCTGAATGAAGGACATCAGCTGATAAACACCTGTCTTCTGTGCAAACCTACAACCGCATAGACTTTTGTTCAAAGTAGTGGAAAAAGCATGTCATTTATCCCATAGAGCTACCGAGAGAGAGAAAAGTAGGGTAGCCGTGTCCAGACTTTCATAAAGCAGTTACGAGGACCCGAAGTATCCAGGTGGCTCTCAAATAATCAGAAACACTATTAACACCCATCCAGTAAAGAGCTCTAATACAACATGACAACCATTCAAAGGCAACTTACAATTAAAAATAAAAAAGTCAAACACACAGCTCTAAATACCTAAAGCCAGCATTACAGCCTTTTCTGATCGAAAATAACTTAACCTGCAAGATGATCTAGAAGTTTCTGGAAGAAAGCATCTCTTGTTAGAGATTGCAATTTATAAGAGCATAATGTGGGATAATTGAATAATAAAGGACTTCTGTTTGAAGACAAACAATGAGAGAGATGAGGTCAGAACCAGAGACGCAAAGGCCACGTTATTTACTTTGTGTGGGCTTATTGCCAAAACACACTTCACTCCCCAGATAAAACCTTTACTTGTATCAAAAACATGGTATTAATAACCACTGATCTCATGCATCACGGTACTTTCAGCGCATGCCTTTGCTTTGGAGGTTACAGGGAACGGAGGCAGACGAGCCCACAGCTATGTGTCCTACTTCCAAAATCCTTCGGAAGCAGCTGCCCCCCTTTCTGTTACACAGCCCAAAGGATCTGTTATCTCAACAACTTTTCTCTGACAGTTGAAGAGGGAAGGAACATATATAAAATTAAGAAAGTCTGCCCAGCCTGAAATAAATTCAAACCATTTCAAAATAATTTGCACTCCCTTCAGATCTCCCCTTCACAGTTGCCCAGCTCTTTAAGACTGCTGTCCATGATAATAAAAGCCTGCATCTTAACACACCTGCATTTCCAAAGTGCTTATCCTACTTTTGTATTACTTTCTACATGAAACATAAGTTTACTCTCCCAAACCTGTATTTAAAAAACACCCTACCTACCCCAGGCTTGGTGCTGGACATTTCACAAGGAAGAAGGGTGGGGTGAAACCAGCTTTTCATCCCACTCCATATGGAACTTGTGGAGTTCGGATAAACGGGGAGAACACGGCAGCTTCAAATGTTATGCAAGTGCTCAAAAGCAGTTAAACATCACCAATCAATCCTGTGTAACACTGAATATCACGACAAATAGGAACAGGCCAGCTGTCAACCATATGGTGAAGTGGAAGGTTCTGGTTTGATTCTAGCAAACGCTCAGCCAGCCTCCTGCTGCCAGTTATTCCCCTTCCAAATCTTCACCTTGGCTCTCCAAAGGGGAGCTTCGAGATTAATTCAGTATTTGATTCAATCTCCGGATATAAACAAACATTTTCATTGCAAAATTCTGTATTTTACAGCCATCAGCCATTGCAAGAAGATTTCAAGGCCCTTTTTCCTGTGGCACCTTATTCACAAGGAAATAAACTCATCTCTCTTCCAATAATACCACTGACCCAAGAAAACGAAAGTTTTCTACTTTGCCTTGCAAATTCCAGCCCAACAATGACTAAAGAGTTCCTAGAAGCTTTCAGAAGTAGTCAGCAGTATTCAGCAACATAAGGCTTAATGACTGACAACTTTTTAAATCCTAAAATCCTGCTGCCATTCTTCTCCTGACCTTGCAGACTTTCACTGCTGAAGAGCATAAAAAAAAAAATTTTCAGAAAAATTCTTCCTCTTCTGTAACAGCTACCTTGTTACGAGTTCTCCTGTCAATCTTCACACCCCTTTCCTTCCCTAAAACAGAAGTCAGTAGCAATCAACTCCCAAATCATATGCTGTTCACATTACAGCACCACAAATCCCTCTGTTTCATTAAACACTATTTCATCATACCTTGATTTCAGTAACATTTGAAACAACTGAATGTGTTAATACACACACATCCACATAGAATAAAAAACACAGAAGAAATGGCTTCTGGAGGAAAACAAGCAAACAGAAGGACTCCAGCACCATTAGTACTTCAATTTCAAAGGAAAGACAATGCAGACTAAGCAAAGGCAGCAACACATTGTGAGTAGCAACAGACTTTGACCAGATGGACACCTTTGGGTGCAAAAATAGGTCTTCCCGGTCATGTGTTATGAGTCTCAAAGTCAAATACTGCAATGCACTGTTCTCTCCAGGTAGTGCTCAAGGGGAAAGATGACACCCAGGGCAGAAATCAGTTTCCTCAATACAGGCACATACTGGACTTTTTGATACCACTAGCTAGCGAAAACCTCCACAGGGGGTAGGCAGACACAATTCCCACCTCCCTCGTGATCAACAGCTGGGGCCAGACAACATATTTGATAGTACCATCAAAGCATTTACTCCCTCCCTCTTTTCTCAGGATAGTATTTGGTATTAAAATAATAGTTACAGCTTGTTCTCAAACTATTAAAACACAAAATACAGTGAATTATCTATACTACCATTACCACATAGCAACATAGCTTAAAACACTCACATTCTTGCCAGACTAGTAACATACCAAGGTGCAAAACTAAAGCAGTATAGAGGAACTTGCGCAAACAAAGCATAGGCAGAGAGAGTAAAGAAAGAGCGAACAGCAGTTTAAGGTGCCTGTGCTGGGTCCCAGTATTAAATGCTTACATCATTTTTTCCTGCCTTGCTAAAACTGACAAGCAGGAGTGCTGCTGCACCGCGGAACATTATATAGATTAATACTTCTGCATAAAAATATAAAACCATGCACCCAGCATCCACAACATGCTGATTATTCCTCTCTTTTTAAGCAGTCATCTGTGCTGTATAGCTATAAATAACACTTCAGCAGAATCACGAGTGTGCACACACATGCATAAGCACTTAATAATCTCAACTTGGGTTTAAGATCATTACTGTTTAGTTTTAGAGGAATAAGCATAACTAACAAACAAGAACAGGGAAACTCATTTTTGCTTCATTTGGCTTTGTATACAGAAGCATTTTCCCACAAAACCCACTGAAGACTTCAAAACCCGAGTAGGAAAAACACTTGCACATAACACAAGAAAAAGCTTACTCAATCAAAACATTCCGTCTCCAACAGCAGCTAATAGCATATGGGAAGGGTAAAACAAAAAAACAGGTTGAGGGAAACATCCCATGATACCATACACCTCGCCAGCAACCTGGAACAGACAAGCAAGGGGGAGTAGAACTCAAAGCCTGATTTCTTGTTTTCTGTACAACTAGGAGACCAGCAGAAGAAAACATCTGATCAATGCATTTAGGCAAATTACAGAGGGAAAGACTCTCTGTGCAAGCTGATGAGGTTTGGGTTTTTTTTCCCCTTTTTTAAATAGGAAGCAAATAGACACGACCAAACCTCAAAACTTTACATCCCAAACTTGCACATGGTGCTCTTGTCTCCCACTAGCAAATAAAGCATTTGTAATATGCTGCCATGGCTTCCCTGTGGCTCCTGAACCCCAAGACCAGACCTGGCTGACTGGGCCATCGCTGGCTGAGCCAACAGCCACGGACATACTGTGCCTCTCCTCAGCTGCAGCCCCAATCCATCACACAATCTCATAAAGTAAGTGGCCATTTTGCAGGGCGCTCTGTGTTTTAAAGAGGAGGATAATGACAACTGAATGCACAGCAGTCCGGAACTCACAGCTAAACATCATAGAATCACAGAATCATTAAGGTTGGAAGAGACCTCTAAGATCATCGAGTCCAACCGTCAACCCAACACCACCATGCCCACTAATCACATACAGGCAAGGTCACACAACGATTCCTGCAAACACAGGAAAAGAGCCCTTGTACAATAGGACGTGCAGCTACCTCTGTTACCTGAAATTTTACTTTCATTGAGAAGCCTCTTACAAATAGACAATTTATTCTGCTTAAATTCTTCTGGTATAAGACATTCTGAAAGATGTACTAGACTAAGTATTTTGGAGAACAAAAAAACCCTGATATCTTTTTATCAAGCAGTTGTAAAAAAAGTCTTCAAATCCAGTTCAACCTATTTCACTGTGTGAAATTTGGAGTAGATGGCTAAAACAGGCAAAAGGTAGTCTTTGATTTTCATATACAGTATATTTATCAGAAATACATTTTAGAAATGAAAACATTACAGAATACGCATAGTATACACAGATGGAAGTTTCATGTGTGCAAAGCAGATTGTATCCTATAAACAAGTCTTCTGAAACACAGATCTTTCATTTTATGTTAGAACTAAAAGTAAGGTGAAGCCATAAGATTTGCATATGAACTTTCACAAAACTCTGGCCTCTTTGAATTCAAGGTCTGAATTCAAATTTCTAAGTTATGATTCAAAAAGACTGTTTATGTAAGTCTTACCAGATGCTACCATAAGGAACTACTTCCATACTGATTTTAAAAACTTATACAACTCTCTCCTTACAGATTTTAATATCTTAAAATCTTGGGATCTGCTGGGAAAAAAGCTGCTGTTCATTCTATAAAATGCAGAAACAATGCTACAATTGCCTCCTATCAAAACCAGGCTTATGGAGATGTTATTGTTTTCATTCAGAAAGGTTATTTCATCTTCACCAGAAAAGAACTGTGAAACTACCAAATGCAAAAGGGATTATTTTGTGTCCTGCTGTGGCCTGGAGAGATCCACAAAGCATGAAAGAGACTCTTGTTAAGTACAAGTAGGCTCTGTCCTAATGGGTCACAGAAGCAGAAGCTGTGCAAATGTAGTATAATACAAGCTGAACAGACCAGTTGGGTGTTGGGGTAAGAAAAAGAAGAATGATGTCAACAGCTTTGATTTATTTTTTCTCTGCCTGGCGATGAAATGACACTACTGAGTGGCACCAGAAGCTCCCTACAGGGCGGTGGGGGGGAGAGAGTGCTCAAGGGGAGGTAAGGAGCCTTTCCACATTATTTGCGGGTTGCTCACTGGCAGAAAAAGAGCATGAAGAGGTAGTCCACAAGAGTTCCTCTCTTTGCAACTGGAAGAAGCCCATTAAATATGAAATTAGAACAGAATTCTGTGGGTGCCCAGGGAAGTTATAATACATTTAACCAACTGGTACATGTGGAGAGGAAAACACCCTTATAAAACTTTTTGTTGTTGTTGTTATTTTAAAACAGAATGAAAAAGAACATGTTTGAGGGTATGTACACGTGCCCCCATATAAAAAAACGAGGCCTGGCGTGACAGCACTGCAAAGTACCCAGCCAACAACTAATGTTAAAGCCACCGAGTTCAACACTGAAAGCGCAGCTAGAGAAAACAGCAGCCTTGCTCAACTTCAGACAATAGGATTTCAGCTTGGACTGTAAATAAAAGCATGCTTACTTCAAAGATTTAGTTTAATTTCTTTCAGCAGTGGTTCAACTGTTTCAAGGCTGCTGTGGGTCTGAGCTCTACCGGAAAGCAAGCAGCTACTTCTGTTACTCTCCCAAACCTGATCCTGCACCAATGGCCGAAACCACTCGTGAAACTAAAGACAACATGCTCCTGGCAGAAACCACATACCGTTCTAGCAGCGACTCCCAGGAATGCTGCAAGGTTAAGCACAAAGGATTACACAGCTTCTGGCTTAGTCCAGCCCAGAACACGTGAAATTTAGAAAGCCCAGCATCCTAAACTGGTATGTTATATTCTGTGTACTCGCTTCATCTTTTTTTTTCCCCTGTACAGAGAAGTACCCAGCCTAAATTGATGTGTCTCATCCCTTCAAGCAGAGCGCCTCAGGGCTGGGGCTGGAGCACAGAGAAGCTTTGGGGAAAGGTCTTGGGCAAGAGACAACAGCGGCTCTAGGGGTTCTTCCGCTTCACTACACGCAGCAGGGGATGAGGATGTAACCGGGTCTCAGGACGATACAATTTATGTAAGTGTTTGCTTTCTTGCTTCTAATTATGTGTGTGATCCTTTAAGTGTGGCTGTGCCATGTAACACCCTTGGGAGCAGGGGTACAGCCCCATCCTACCCTGTCCCCCCCACCTTGAACACCCAAGGGTGTTTAAAGGAGAGGGCTCCAGGGACTGCAGGGTATGGCTGGCCTTAGAAATGGTACAAAATTTCTGACAGACATTTGGGGCCACTCAGTGACTGACAGGCTGGGAAGCAGAGACATAGTGGGCAACTGGAAAGTTGCACACAAGCATATTTCCATTTTGTTTTCCCTAGTTCTTTGGAATTTTCTCTTTTAAAAAAGCAAAATTTCTAGTACTTATTGAAATAAAATTTGGGTTTTTTGATGTTAAAATCCTTTCAGTCTTTTGGGGGCTCAGCACAGGAGAAGGGTTAGACACATCCACCTCAAACCTGTGGAGGACTCCATATCCTGCTATGGCAACCCAAGATAGTCTTTGAGGTTTGCTTCTTCCCACAGCCCCCAGTCCAGATCACATGGCCACCCCCACACCAGCACCACCTGGGGCCGGTCACAGGACAGAGCCTTCACCTTCCAGTTGCACAGCGGAGTCACACACATTGCCCACACCTCCTCTTGCCAAATCCTGTTAGGACAAGACCTGTTGATATTGCTCCAGGCTCGCGTCTCCGCGCATTGTAACACTGTACAATATAACTTCTTTTCCCCAGAATTCCCTAGACAATACGCCGGTGACACAAAAAGCTGCTGAAGGAACATAACTCTTGCATTTGACAGAAGAGGGTCTTAGGAAGATTAGCACCTTGGTACAGAAACAGATACAGATCCAGAACACCAGCAAGGCAATAAAAGGACAAAACCATTGTCCCATTTAAAAGTCCTCTCTCTCAGAAAAACCAGCCTTCAAGGATCGCCTGACATCTGGGAAAGCAACATCTGTAAATGCTGTCCCTATCAAGAAGGGTTACCACACCACGATGGTATTTTCAGTCACCTCGTTACACCACAATAAATGCTTTGCTGAGAAATCAATTACAAAATTTTCCTTCAATACTAGAAGAAAGCATTCAGATGCACTGTTACTATTATTATTATTCATTGCTTAACCAGCATTACAGCATATAACACTTCCTTATACACACCTGTAAGGGAGACAGGAAAAAATAAGAATATTCTATCCAGATTAAGAGTCTATGCATCCTTCCTCTGTGATTAAGAAAATAAAATAAATCACACATGAGCGTGTATATGTGCACACGTGCAACCAAGTGGCTGACCTGGAAAAATCTTACATTTCTGGTCAATCGGAACTGAAGTCACTCCATTTGAAGCTCTGAACTTGAGCCAAAATGTGCGGTGTTAGATGTACTTTCTTTGCTAGACTAGAAGGAAGCTATTCTGGCTTTTTAGCAGTCTCATTTTTTCCCAGTCCCCTCAAGTCCTCCAATTCCAATACACTCTAGTGACCCAGGTGCTCAGCAATTAGGACAGGAATAGTAACACACATCCTCTGTGGAACTGGGTACATTAGAAACTTCAAGAAAACTTGTGGAATTTCATACATATTAATACAACAGTTAAAAATATTATTATTATGATCCAAAACATCAGAACCTGAAGAGATGCAACTGGAAAATGGATGAAATGACATGGCTGTGACACGCTGTTCTTTGGGAATAGTAATCTTGTCGCACAGCTTACATCCATGACAACTCCCAGGAGAAAACAGCAACTGATTAACATCACTTGGCTCTTGGTGGAGTCAAAAACCGTGTTGTACTGCAAAACCTTCCTACAAATGCATCTATTACAGCTCTCTTCATTTTGCTTCTTGATTACCAGAAAAACTCTTTTTCTTGAATAAATATATAAATACGTTTAAATCTATTCAGAAGGGTAGTATGAGCATAATTTTCTCTAACACACTGCTTTGACTATATCCCACTATTCCCCCTTCCCATTGTACGTCAGTCTCCCTGCATTTGCTTCTAAGGGCCCTCAGGTCTAGCATAATATTGACTTTCCCATTTGTAAGTGCATTATTAAATCCTGCTCCAAAAGTTGATGATGCCAGCCTTCACCAGCCATTTGTTACATGATAAAGCAAGTGCTTCTGTTTTCTCTCCCTCAGAAAAGATGGAAACATACCAAAAACATCTACAAAACTATCTGGTTATCCTCCAAATCACTCCTTTCCTGCCAAGCACGGAGAAGCTCAGCGGCAATGCAGCAGGTGTGCCAAAACCATTGTTCACCGTGACAGCCACCACAGTCTGCTTCCTTCGCTCCTCTGGCTGTTTGTCATGTTTCTTTGGCCTTAGATGGAGAACACTCTAACCTGCAATCAGTCTGTTTGGGTTTTTAAGACACCTAAACCTCTGAGATTATGCTTATAGGTTACAGTGGGGAACTACATTATAAATGAAACCCCTGTATGTCCACCACAATGCTTCTCCATTTGTCAAAGAAAAGCAAGAGGTTTCTTGAACTGTCAGTTTAAAAAAAATCAAGCCTAAGGCTTCTCTAACTCTCACCAAGCACAATGTACTAGAAGGAGGACCCAGCACCTCAGACAGGGGATGTCTGAAAGTGACCTTTTTATATGGACAAACGAACCCAAAATTTCACTGTGACCAAAGTAGGGAGGACAGCACTCCCCTCTCTCCTCCCCAGTGCTCTGGGGCAGACAGTTAACACCTCTGCCCTTTGGCTCACAGGAGCAAATTCAGCTCACAAAATTAGCACTTTTGGGGGGATGGGAAGAGGGGAGGAGAGGGGCTTGGTTTATTTCCTACTGGTTTAGTGAGCTGAATCAACTCATCAAGAAGTTATAGCCAGGGCAAGGAGAACAGGACTTCCTCTTCCAGGTGTGGATCAGCTGAGCCCTGCCTCGGCAGACTATGATCAGTATCTCAGGCAGCCTGAAACACACCAGGATTACAAAGAAGTTATTCTGTAAAAAAACAATTTGGAATGCATTTGAACAGGCAGAATGTGTTTATTATACTGAATGATGAGCAGTGCAAATGATACATAGATTATTTCCCCCACACACCTCTGGTGACAAACTCTAGAACCGGATCTATCATTTTGTGGAATTAAAACCTCTGCTTAGTATCACCAAATGTATGAAAATAGTTTGTGTTTTTTTTCATATCTACAAATTTAAACAAAGATGTACTTCATGCTAAGCTGAAGCAGTGAGAAGTATGGAATAGTAGTGGTAGACTTCCAAAACTCACAGAGTAATTACTGTTTATTTTGGAAACAACACACTTTACAGAAGGCAGGGGATCAGGAAACCAGCCAAAGCAAGTTGACTTTCATAAATCAACACATTAAAATAATAAAAAAGCTCTACATATATATAATACCTTGTCTCATTATCAACTTTCTAGCACAGAATTCAACAAGTAGAGGGAAGCAAAACCGCATCTAAATTATCAAAGCAGTCCTGAGAGCTTCTGACTAGGTAATGGTTATATTGCAAAGTAACAAGGATGGGAAATGAACCGCCAACATCCCTTCCAGCTGTGACAAATGTTAAGGTGAGAAGAGATTCTGACTGGCTTCATCTTCAAATTTATCACGGATACTATTAGTCGGAAGAAGCTACAGTATGGTGGACCAGAGGCAGCTTATGGCTTAGAAAGTGCCTTTCACACAGGTAGCAGAACATAAAGAAAATGTACATATACGAAACAGCATTAGATAGCAGGACTAGAATATTGAAAAGCAAACTATTAACAAACTGAAGCGATACTCTTTCTTTGCGTCTTAGAAACAAAGACAATCCACACTGAAAAAGCAATATTTTCCACCTTTCAGTACCATATATAGGAGAGAATTCCTGTGACAACTTGGATTCAATCAAGAAAACAGTCATGTCACAGCAGTGGTGACGCTGAATTAAAACAATAGATTTAAAAATCGGAAAGACCTACCTTCAGAGGCCACTTTCTGTTGTGTGAACTCCACACTGGTATTGCAACAAAAACTGGAGATCAGAGCGGGTTGGGAAAACTCTCAAGAGGACTCACTGCTAGAGTAACTGCTCTGAGTAATACTTTCATGGAAAAAAATATTTAAGGGAGGAGGAAAGAGCTAGAATAGCGTGGGAGGGGACAACCTGCTGTTTCAAACAATAGGAAGCTGTTAAAACAAAAAAACAAGGGCCTCCCTCAGCACAGGAAAGTCTCATTTGAAAAGCATTGCCCCCGCTGCCACCTACCACGCAGGCAGCTCTGACAACAGAGATAAGGCCAGAGGCCCGGCCCCGTTTACCGGCAATTCCCTTCGGAAACAGGGCCAGGCAAGAGGGAGGAAGGTTTTCCAAACCCTTTTATAGAAGAGACCAGATTGGGGGCAGAGGAGGGGGAGACAGGGCTGTAAGGGATGACTTCATTTTACAGCAGCAGCCTGCCTGTGCAAGGGAGGGCTCCCCTCAGTGCAACAAGTGAGCTGGCGAGGTTCCTGCAAACGGTTTAGTTAAACGTGAAGGATGTTTTCTCATAGGAGGGGTCGATAACCAGGCATGACATGTAGCCATTTAACAGAAAAAACGCAAAGGTCTCAAAAGATGGCCTCAGTTTTGATCCCTCAGTTTAGAGCCCGCGGTTGCAATGCAAATTTAAAAGCAGTTTTTTCAAAGAACAATTATTGCAGGACAATTCCTGGAACCATCCCCTGTGGTTCAAAGCCAATGATACCGATCAAGGAAAAAAGACACTTGTTCAGAAAAACAGCTTCCTACCCCCAAAACCTCCCATAAGCTCAGTTATTTAAGCTTGGAAGCAACATTACTACACGATTATTCCCAGACTCTCTTACGGTACAGCTCCAGGACACTGGTGCCATCCGCATTCAGCATCAACTTGTTCTTCTAACATGATCACATTCATAGCACAGACAGGGAGAGTTACTGTATATCCAACACCAAAATAACTTTAAAGAAAACTTCGGTTATGTTACAAAAAACAATGCACACCATTGTCTTTCTGTCCTAGCACAATATAATACTAACAAACAGAATCAGATTGAAATATAACACCACTTTGGACCATACAAGGTATTGAAGATACTATCCCCACCGGGACCATTTACCTAACTGAAACAAACAATGCAAAGAGGAAGCAGTTGGAATACAATTAAATTGGTTTGCCTTAAGAACAATCCAGTCTGGCGGGATAGAAGGGGCTGAGCCAAGTTTTAACTATGTCTTTCCATAATGATAGAGTTTTGGTGAGACAAAAATAGGAGATAGAGAAAGGGAAAAAATATAGCAAAGGCACAATACTTCTACCTCATGATGCTTCTACGTACCCTCATGATGCTTCTACATATTTTTTTTTGAAGGTTTAGATTTTGTGAGCAAATTTCAAATAAAATAATTTTCTAAAGTGTACTAATAGTTGCATAATTGTGAACAAAAAAACAGTACAATGTTCAGTAACCATGTTAGGCTCAAAACCTGCTCCACAGCTGTGTGGTTAAAACAGCATGTTAACTCTGTAGCAAAAAAACAGCTTGTTTCAAGAAAGCCAAACCACTTAAAAGCACAGTTTGCAATACCAACACGGACCTCTTCCAGGCAAAAGCAATATGCCAATCCTCATTTTTATCATATAGAAAGAGTGACCGAGTCTTCCAGGTGTCTCACACCATCACTTGGATCCGCAGGTTTCCTTTCAAATATCCATACAAGTCTTACCAAGAGTTAGCAAGTCCATTTGTTCAAGTGGCATTATGTCCAGGGCTCCATGACCTGAGGTTGGCAGGCACCCTTGCAGAGGAAACACTAGTCTCTACGTTCCCTTCCCCCTCCTCATTCCAAAGGATAAAGCATTCACCTCTCCTCCTCAGACACAAAGACTACATAGACGCTTCCATGACTCCACCGATTTCCTTGCTGAGGTGGTGTGGGCCAACGCTCACAAAATGGCAGGAGCACCTAAATCAGTAATACTGAGAGTTTTGTACTACTGATGTTTACAAAATCCTATTTGCTTCAGCCTCAGTTTCCATCATTTCAGAACTCTTTCTCAGCTTTTTGCTAAAATGCTTCAGGTGACCATATACACTTGAGTAACTGCTAGAAGCATGGATCAAATTGTGGACGTTTTCAAATACCTGCTTTGACACCATTTTACGCAGTCCCTCAGCACATGGATAGCGGAGACTAACAGTTACCTGTCTAAACAATACCCGGTTCTTCAATACTTCAGTGTGTGAAGAAAGCATGAAAATTATTTCTAGAAGCTCTCTTTAAAGCAAGACCAGTTCTGCTTCCATCACACCTAAAATTAAAACTTTTTTTAAATCATACAGCAGCAAAGGACAGGTAAGGGTTTTACTACTAAAACAAATCCCTCTGCATCAGACAGAAAATAAGATTTCACTCCCCGCTGCTGATGCTCAAACAGTTCAGATAGCAAGCAGGCTCCATGCCCCGAACAGAAGCAAGGGAACACATCCCCAGCCCAAGCACAACAGCACTGCTGCGCTTACAAAAGAGAGCTTTGCCAAACACACCAGCTATGCGTCTGACTCACTGCCACCAAACTAAGAAAGAATTCAGAGCAATTACCACATTTCTGCACAGAACAGGAAGAAAGAAAAAAAAAAGAGAGTGTTTCCATTCTTCTAACATTTCACCTAAATTAGGACAGCACAGCAACCCTCAAACAGCTCTGGTCAAGTACTGCAGCCCCTAGGGCTAGTAAGACCTGATAGCAATGCTAGCAATTATATACAGCCATCCACATAGCTGCCTCAGACTGAAACAAGGCAGGAAAACCAGGCAAGATAAAGCAACAGAAACAAGCCTGGAATCTCTCTCTCGCCCTTCCTTGCTTCTCTGCTTTGGTTCAGAGATCAGCAATCTGAGAAGCAAACGTATTTGCAGACAACCCTATCTATTAGAAGCATGTATGCCTACAGCATACGTTCACGGTTGGCAAGATAAAGAGATTGTCTAAGAAAATGACAAAAGCGTAAGTTAAAAAAAATTTTGAAGAAACAAAGTACAGTTGACAGAGAGCTGCAATAACCATTCTTTCAATACTGAAAACAGTTCTTTGCCCAATGTCTGCAGAGTCACATGATTTCAGCTGCTTCTGCCGTTACAGATCATGTAGCTTCCTACCCAGCAAAGGCTACGCTAGCCCTTTCCTTCACCTTCGAATAATCTTCCACCACAGCACTCCTACTCATAGAGCTGTAAATGTCAGCACATTTAGTGTAGTTTGAATACTGGAGAAGTTTGTCAGGAATAAGTGCTACATTGTGAAGATGTAGTTTCTTGGCTGGCTTCAACAAAGAAGCTGGTTGCAGAAGTTCCTGCCCACCTTTCACAGATCATTTGTTCCTGTTCTCATCTGATGCCCTCTTCTGCAGATAGCAGCCTGTGTAGGACCACATTACAAATCGCATTGTGAAAAGAGTCTGGGTTAAAAATAAACAGAAAATAAAAGCATGAAGGGGGCTATTTTTATATTTTCAGTTATTCAGAACACAGAGCAGTCCTGCAGTAAGCAGTTTTAACTGGCATAACACAGACCAGCAAACTACAAGGGGTACGGAAGCTTCTTCTATGAGCTTTGCCACCAAAGCCAAGATACCATGTAGATGCACTAATTCCTTGCACAGGTAACTTAGAGTGTGTTTTATGATACAGCTATGCCAACCTGGCAGCTGCTACCAGGGTGGATCCGTTCACCATCACGTGCCCCTTCTGCTCCCCTTCTGCTAACACTGGGCAGTCTGCAAAATGAGCCACTATAGGGCGGTAAGTCAGCAAAAAACAACTCTGCCAATAGAAATAAAAATGATAGGGGTTTTTTTCATCAGCTAGCTCACTCAGGATTCAGAAAAGCAGGCCTGGTGAGCAAGGCCTCTTGACAGCGGCCTGAAGTTAGATTCTCTTACCCAGTTAACAAAGCTGCCCCTCCATCTGCAGTCAGATACCTGTCTGGCAATCAGTAACACAGACTAAAGGTGTGGTTTCATTTAACTGTGGGAAACTCCAGACCATGTCAGTCTGTTTACTTTCCCTAGCCTCACACTCCCACTGCTTAGTACTGCATTGAGCTGTGAGCCCGTTGCATGAGGCACTTCAACTGAGAGCAGACACGCCACTCGGCCAAGCAAGGAGAGGGCAGGAGCACCCAGCCGAGACCCAGCAACCCACCCAGCCCTTTCCTGAAGCAGCCACAGTGAAACTGCACTAGGTTAACATCACACTGCACCCCAGGAAAGATCAGTTCAAAACAAATTGTCCTGGTTTCGGCTGGGATGGAGTTAATTTTCTTCCTAATAGCTGGTCCAGTGCTGTGTTTTGGATTTAACATGAGAGTCATGTGATAACACACTGATATTTTAGTTGTTGCTAAGCAGTGTTTATACTAAGTCAAGAACTTTTCAGCTTCCCATCCTCTGCCAGTGAGCAGGTGCACAAAAGCTGGGAGGGGGCACAGCCAGGACAGCTGACCCAAACTGGCCAAAGGGCTATTCCATACCATAGGACATCATGCTCAGCATATAAGCTGGGGGCAGTTGGCCGGGGGGCAGCGATTGCTGCTTGGGGACTGGCTGGGCATCACTCGGCGGGTGGTGAGCAGTTTTATCACTTGTGTTTTTTTCTTTCCTTGGTTTTTTTTTTGTTGTTTGTTTCTCTCTTCTCTCTCTCTGTTTTACTTTCAGTTACAATTTATTATTATTATATTATTTCAAGTATTTAACCTTTCTTATCTCAACCCACGAGTTTTCTTACTTTTGCTCTTCCAATTCTCTCCCCCATTCCACTGGTGGGGGGAGGGTGAGCAAGCGGCAGGGTGGTGCTTAGTTGCCCACTGGAGTCAAACCACAACACAAGTGCTGCAAATTAAAACCTCAGGTTAATCTTTTCTAGCCTCTTTGTTTTAAGTAAGTGCATTCTTCTAGGACAGTGGTTTTTAATTTACAGTATGCATTCCCTGGACTTTTAAGAAGTCTGAAAACAGATGTTCGTCCCCTTCATTGAAAACCTTTGAGGTCAAAAAAGTTAATTCTGTGAAGTGGATACAAAGCAGTGACCGTCAACAATTTCTTTTTTTTTTTGGGGGGGGGGGGGGTTAAGGAAGAGAAGCTCATGTTCTCACGTTAGCAGTGCATTTTTCAAGAGGAGGGAAAAAGCCAATAAAAATCTAACGACAGTCTAACAAACTTTAGGGCAATGTGTACAAACATATTAGGGAAACACATATGCTGTACCCAGCTGACCTTCTCCACATGGCAAGGCAACTGTTTAAATACTGTCTGGGGAGGGGGGGAAAACAGCAAAATCTTGATTTTACTTTGTCAACACAGTTTGCTTTGGTAAGGTAGACGCAGCCTTAAAGCCGAATGGACCCATATAATGAACACTGGTAAAAATCAGTACTGCTTTCTCCCTTACCATCTGAGCTATTCTTTTATTAAAATCAGGTTACCTAGAGCTATTCAAGTAGCTGGTAAATTACAAGATGAGCAAAAAGCTTTTTTTGCCATTTCTCGGTATTTCTAAAGAATAACCAAACTGTTGTTATGGTGGGTATCAACAGAGAATCAGAAATACTTTCAAGACTGTTCAGAGACTAGCTAATGTGAGGCCAGAGTTTTTATGCCTTCCACTTTCCTTCAGCCTTCCAATTGCTCATTCTCATCCTTGCGCAACCCTTTCCAATATTGCAACATAAGCATTTGTGTGGCCACAGAGACAACCCGGTCAGGGTAAACAGCGACCGGGTAGAAAGACAGGCCAGGGTAGTTTGAAGTCAGATCTGTTCCTCAGTGATCCCTACATAGCCCCACAAGTATTTTTTGTGTAGGGTGGCTCAGGGTGGTAGTACCAGTTAAATTATTTGAGAAGCCGTGGCTTGTAGTCTAAATCAAAATCTAAGCTAGCTTTAAAAATAAGCTTAGGAGCAGTGAAGTGGAAGGGATTCCTTTGTATATAAAGTCCAGTCCTCGGCTATCAAACCATTATCGCCATAACTCCATTTCCAAACCTGATGGTTTGACAAATGAATCTGGCCCATTTACAACTTTAAGAGTAAAAACAGTTTGTATATACAGTTTGTATACACACTCAATATTTTCCACTTAACTGAAAAAAGCTGTCTGTCTTCTTTCTTATGTGTATGTACTACAAGGCAGAGGGCTCCTCGCTGAAACCGGTCTTCCCTTTGGCAGATGACTCAAAATAAATAAAAAAAAAAAAATACTGGGAGAAAAGAACAGCATTAGTAACCTGAGCACATCATTATGAACATATCCTGCTAGCAGTTTGACTTTTTACATCTAGGAAGCCTAACCCAGTGCTTCAAACTAGTTTTACCTGTAGCTCCAGGAGCTCTGGGAGTCTACAAAACAGCCAGGGTTTAAAGGTTACCAGACGCAAGCAGGAACCAAAATACCACTCTTTACCAAAGAGGTACCCCCACAAATACCACAAATAACTGCATTTCTTGTTGCTACTACACTCCTAAAACCAAGAAAAGCAATTCTATTGTATACTTATTCCCAGTGACGGCAAAACGCAGTGCACTGCATTTAATCCATCCTGCTTTTTGTGACTTCCACCTCAGTATGTGGACCAGAGCCGAAAGAATGTTTTATAAATATCCTATCAAAAAGAGATGGTAAAAGGTCTTCTTGACTACAAGTAACACACCAGGCTATAGATGCCTGTTAAACAAAGCACTAAATTAAATTTCTTGGTCAAAGCACAAGCACATTCTTTGAATGAGTGTGATGCCATGCCATGTCCAAAGCCACAGACAAGTCTCCCGTCACCTGTGCAGGTGGGGCAGACACACACACTGCTTTATGCCCTAAAAGGCATGGCACAAAATTTGTTTCCCTGTAGGAAAAAGAATTTCCTATAGTTTAAATATGACCCTGAGACATTCAGAATTTAATTTACAGTTTAAGTTGAGAATCAGAAAATAACTTTGCCTATGTAAAGCATGCACATGGCATTGGACCAGCGTAACTGGAGTGATAAATCCATATCCACTTTTCCCGATGTCATCAAGAACTTACATAATTTTGTGACCCTAAATTATGGCACCCAACCTGTAAACTTTGATACATCAGGACCTTAGCAATGCTGCGGTCCTGGATGAAAGGCTTGCAAGAAAGTCTTGAGAAAGAAGATTATGCAAGGTGGCTTTATCTGCCTGCACCAAATAAAACCAATGCTTTTCAGGCTCTCATCTGACGTAAAAAAAGGAGATGACAGGTTGGAGGTGGAAGATTCACTGTGGAAACTTACATCAGTACGAAACCAAAATGAAAGTAAGCTCACAAAACAGTTCTCCTTACCTATATTCATTTGTCCCCTTTGATATCCTAGTTCCTTGGCTTTATTAGTTTACTTTTGTATCACTGAATTTAACAACAGGAAAAACAAGATCACAAAGCCACAGTTACAGAGAAGCTAATGAGACTCAAAATTTTATCTGACACCGTTTTAAATTTCCTGCACTAATTATTTTCCATTGTGTCTTATTTTTAGTGTTTGTCCTATGACTGAACCTTCGCAGACTGACATGCAGTCAGGATGTATAGCACAGAACTCCCAAGAGCATTTAAATCCATACCATGATATTGAAGAGCTGAAAACAAAAGTCAGTGACACAGGTGATTCCAGGAATCACCCCAATCACTGGGGAGGGGGGATATCAGTATTTTAAAACAATTATGAATTGCAAATTAAAATAAGTAAATCCTCTATGAAAATGTGCCATTAGAAAGAAGAGGGGAAGCAACAGCATTTCTTAAGCTATCTTTCTTTCCACCTTGAAATGTTTTCTAATCATTTTATTAGAACAGCCGCTATTTCTTAAAACTGCACGCACCTACAAAAGCTGTTGCAGATGCTTAAAATCCAGTGACTTTCTCAATAGTATACACAGTCACACATGAGGGTTATTGTTTGTTTCACAGCCAGTGAAATGAAATTGGCTTAAGATGCTAAAATATCAAGGAGGGTAAGAAATAGCTGATGACTTCCAGAGGAAACAATGAGCCACTCACCAAAAATCTATGGAAAGTCACATCCATCACAGTAATAGGTGCCGTAATGAAAAAATATACTTAGCAGTTAAAGAGATTTTCAGGTAGATAAGTAATTTACCAGATTTCACCCTGTAGCCTAACCCCACTATGATCCTTAGTTACTTGTTCACCTCAGCCTGGCGTCCTAAAGCTGCATCACCCGTTTGGACTACAAATCTGCTTCTGACAGAACACTGGTACTCTCTGCATAAGTATGCAAAAAAATAGTACTAATTAAACACTACAGCAATGTGACATTCACTCAGAGGTTCCTCTCCCACAGGTATGAGGCACACACAAAGCACAAGTATACATTAATATACCTAAATATAAAGACTCCATTGGTCTTAAACCATGCTAGATTAACATACTTCACCCCTTAAAAAAGCCCATTATTAATGTAAGTCAACTGGGACGACGCACATTCTAGGACAAAGGCTGTTGCGGCCCACCTATCCATGCAGGATGCCCACTACAAAGCGCAATACGGAATACCAAGTAGCGTAGAACATCAGCAGCTAAATTTAGAGAGTAAAAACATCCTCTGTTGCATACTGATTAGATTGAAACACTATCAAGGCAATAGATAAAAGAAACCTGCAGAAAGATGGATTCATAGGTGTGCATTCAAAACTAAAAATAGTACGTATCAAAACAAATACATATGGCCATACATAAAAGTATTTTTCTTTATTTTAATGAGGAGTTATTCCAGAATCCTGCTCTGTAGGTTTAGAGACTAAATCTGCTTTGGAATCTAATGCAGAAATTAGACGTGGTAGAGATGGGCCTTTCCAATTCAAGACTTCAAAGGGAAGTCTTAGCCTCCATTTTTAGCACAAGAATACCAGAGAGACCGTCCTCTAGTCAATAGTCAAGCCTGATAAAGCCTTGCTTTAACTTTGTCACATCCTTCTGCTACTCAGAAAATAACAGAGGCCCTCCTGCCAACTTTATCTTCATGTGATAATTCCCTTGAGCAGGGAAATTTTTTCCATTATTTATTTCTGCCAATTTTAACTTATCTGGTGAAAAGTGAACACATTAGGCAGAAATTAGAACTGCAAATATAAAAGCCTATTTATCATGAAGATTAAATGAATGTTCAAAGAAAGGTTTCTCCCCTACCCTTACTAAAAAAAAAAGGTAAAAAAAAACCCAACAAAAACCCAAACCCACAACCAAAGCCATAATCAGTACTTTGCCTTTCTTCATCAGAACAAGCAAATGCAATTCCCGTGCATATGAAGACTGAAGTGGTGTAAATTCCATAGGAGCTTGCACATTCCCACCTAACTGGCAAAGGGCATGGTCCTTCCTCTTCTCCATACAGGTGGGCTATAATCTTCCCATTGGCAAGGGAGGAAGAGCAGCTGTAAGACACCTTACATCCCTCCTGTACTCCAAACTCCGGTGTTTGGAACTGCCTTGATTTACCCAAGATCATGCGTTCAATTTAACGCAGCACCTTCTACCAAGGACAGTATGTACACAGCACGATTCATCACCGTGAGAAACAGAAACAACTAAGGCAGTATCTGGTGTTCATTTACTATCTCAGCAACAGTTTAAAGAAGTAAATACAAATGACACGTGTAACACTATGTATGCCTGTACAAAAAAAGCTAAAAATTGTGTTTGCAAATAATTAAGCACCCTGCACACAGCATTTTTCCAGTGTAGTTTGCTGCAAGAGAAAACCTTTCGTGTGCTTAGACAGCAGCCAGCACAACACAAAATAAACCGGCACCTGCTGCAACGGACCCGCATTGAGAAGCCTTCCCCCCGCCCCGCTCTCC
>NW_008824648.1:1776742-1782729 GCF_000699105.1 Pygoscelis adeliae
AGGCTGGAAGCACAGGGCCATGCGTGTGCCGCCCGAGGCCCTCCAACGCCTCTCCTCCACCTGTTGGCAACGCGAGGAGACCCTTCAGCTGCGCTCTGCCCGCGGCGCCCGGGGCCGCTCGCTCCCGCGCCGCCGGACGCTTGCTGCCCTCCTCCCCGGAGAAAGTTCTCTCAGGGGTGCTGCTGGTGTAAATGATTTGGGTAAGCGGGCCACGCTCCTGGTGGACCTCAGCAGCGTGCTTCAAGTCTTCTCGCAGCTCTTTTCTTCAAGGCAGCCCACGGCCACGACACGATGTACCGCTGACACACTTTGCACTCCACGAATCCCAACAGCGGCAGTTCCTTAAGCACCTGAAGGCCACAACTTTCCTCTTTCGCCCCAAAAACGCCGTGCCAGTTTGCCCATTGGCGAAGGGAGGCTTGCCCATTCTCACAGGACAACTACTTTAATGTTAGATATTGTATTTCTGCCAGAAGAAACCAACCAACTCCACGTGGCACAAACTGATAACCATTTAGTTTGTACCACTGTCTGGCAAATAAGACCCACTCAAAATGGAACTGGGACAAATCAAACCGTTATCGCTATCCTCTTCCCCGATCAAAATCAATTGTCCTCTTGCCCTGCTCAGCAAGCCTCTCTACTAAGGAAACGTGCTGGAGGACAGGAGACCTTTAAACCAGAATCTGCATCACTTCCACTCAGCTGGGCAAATAACATTACATGTGGAAGAGAGGAGAATTAAATGGCAGCTACGAAGACTAAAATTTCCTATTCAAGAAGCAAATTTGAACGGGAACATGGTAGTTCCTACACTGTGTCATCCTTCCTATTTATATCTAATTCATACAGAAAACATTGTATTGCCATATACCCAGTCACGAAAACACATCAGCCTCACTTAAACCTCGAGGAGGTTGCTGGGAATTCTCCACCTGCAGCCATGCAGGCACTGTTTCATTTCTTTCACTACCGTCAGCATAAAGCCACCAGCCCAGACCGACTACCGGGATTAATCGCCGTGTCCTCCAACTTTCAGGGCAACTTCATGCAAATCAATTCACCTGTCTTCTCCAATTCCTCATCTGTAAAACATCGACAAATGATACTTGCTTTCCCAATTCTCATCTATGCTCTCAGTGATAGTTCTTACTTTTAGATATCAAAGAGGAAATCATAATAGAGGAAAGTGTCACCTATTGTCCAACTAATATAAAGGTTTTACTTAACCACCTACAGATAATTCCAAACAACGATTTGATTCTGCAAAACTCATCCTTTTTATTTGTTTCTATGCATGGGTTCCACCATCAGTTATACCAGCACTCATCAAAAACAGTGTTGGCCTTTGGAAGTGCAGCATCCTGAGCAGAAGATGAGACAGCATTCTGGTTTGCATATAGGAACAGGCTGAGTTATGCTTTAACACAATATATTATAGCCTCATACACAAAATTTTGCTTCTTGCTTTGGTAATAAGGAAGATACTCTAAAAGATACATTTATTAAAATACCTGAATAACATTCAATTCTCATTTTCCCCCATAGAGATTATTCCTTTTTTTCCCTGACATTTTTAGGCACTCATATGTCTAAAATTTTTTTTTCCATGTTTAGACCCTTCCTCCCCCCTCCCCCCATTTTCTGAGTATTTGTAAGATCTGTGTTTCTGCTTTACTGAGGTTAGTTACCTAAGATTACTATACTAAATAATCAGAACTATCTTTCAGAAAATGGTGAATGTGATATGGCATGTTTTCTAAAAGAGAATTTCACATTCATACTAATCTCCAACTGCATGTGGACAGAAGTTACGAGACAGTATTTTCTTTAAGGAAAAAAAAGGCTTTAGAGCGAAGTGAATTAAATTGATATCGATGGTAAGCACCAGTGCTAAACGCTTTTAGAACTAGGGGATCTCATCCTCTCAGCTCTCTAGGCTATCACTCAAACATTAAAAGATAAAAGTTTCTTGTTTTTTCATCTTTCATTCTAAGCTGAGAAACAGCATGGAACAATCAGAACAGTTATATCCACACTATAATTAAAAAACCTACTTATTGTCAAAAGCTAGGTTGTCAGTTCATTTGTGCTAGTTTCAATTCAGCATCTCATTTGCTAAAGTATTAGTGGCCAACAAGCAGTGGGATTTTAAAGTAAATTTAGAACAAATTATCTTAATTATTTATAGTATTTAATGTGGAATTTAAATCCACTCAAATATACTTTTCCCTCAACAAAAATAATTTTAATCATTTTAAAACATCCCATTAAAAAAAAAAATCCCTCCGTTGATTGTTATCCATCCTGTTTGGTGCCCTTTTGATCACTGAGCTCCCACCCTTACAGAGACGGCTATGCAACTTCAGTTGGAGCCTGGAAGTCAGCTCTTCACAGCTGACAGATCGACTATTGTCTGTAGCATGTTTGCAGCGCTATTGCTTATCCAGACTATTGTGTTGCCTTCCTGTTGCCTTCCCCTAGAACCAACTATTAAATTAAACCAACATATTTATACTTATTACCGTCCAACATAGCTATCCACTGGCAATATTGAATATTCAAGACTTAATAATTAAAATTACAGCTCAGTTCTGTTTTGCAAAGTGAAATCGCAACAAAATCTCTTCCAAACCTTATCTTATGTAAAGACCACTGGATTTTTTTTCCAAATCTCAGTAGCCTAAATAAATTCAGTATCCTTTTAGTGGCCTAAATAAATTCGATGTCATTTAAGAGCACCTAGCTACTAAGTTTCTAACATACGACAAACTTCATTTACTTCTATTGCAAGGAGACAGTTCAAACTCCACTTTACAGTGAAATTGGGTGTATCCGTCTCAGAGTCCACGTTTAGGCACATAAAAAAATCCTGCATCGAAATCCTGCCGAGGAGTAACAGAGTAGTACAGTTTAGCACAGTGGTCTGTGCTCAAAAAAGCAGGAAAAATTTACGCTGAACTGACTGACTTGCTAGCCTAACTTTTTCACATCACTCACCTATAATATTGTCAAAAACCACTTACAGTCAAGATAAGCCGCATCCCATTTTGGAAGTATATCTGCACCCAGTGCTGTGTTAAGAATGGACCTTCCTCCACTTCCTTCAGAACTGAAGCCTACTACTCAAACTTTAGACTTTGAGACATCACTAAATTGCAAGTTTGAACTGTAATTCTGCTAACAGTCTCTTCATAACACCACACTTTAACTTACACTTACATATCTTAATGTTGTAATTCTACAAAGAGACAGACAAATACTAGGTACTTTAAAAGGACATCCAACAGTCTAATCCAGCATCCCACAGTGAGAGGCATCCTTCCTTTACCGAATAAAGCAAGGCAAAAGTAACTTTTGTTGGTCAAGAGTAAGTTAATAATTAACTTCATTAAGTCAAGCACAGAAAGTGCAACATGATGCACCATGAACAAGACGACAGGTGGTCTGTGCTTCCTCCTCAGTAGATTTTTCAAATGCAGCTAAGCAAGATAGAAGTCCCATTCCATGAAAAACTAAATTATCTAAGCCATCCACATTCCAGCTCTTTAAGAAAAAATAAAGCCATGAGTTTTCTGATCTGGCTTTTTCTGGCTTTCAAAAACAATAAATAAGATACAACATGAAATTATCCATTGACCAACAGCCCTCTGCTGCTGCAGACTTCATTGCTACCCAGCCACGCAGGGGAAAAGCAGCTCTATTGCCCTAACCTGGAGGGCTGGCATGAGCTCAGCACTCAGCTCGGCAGCATCGCAGCACTCCCAAACCCCCGGCGTTCTCAACTAGATCATTTGAATTGCACCAAATGCTGTTTTTGCCTCGTATACCCAGAAGCATCAATACTGCTTAGAGCTGGTTGATGAGGTTGCAACATCTTGCAACTTCTATACTATGGTATGTCTTTATTATACATTCCTCCTACATAGTAGTCTCATCCTTTCGATTCCAGTGGCACATGCTATTGGCATTCTCTCGGAGACTTAGCATTTTTGGCATATTTTTCAAAGATTATTTTATCAGCGAGTATTCATCAGCAATAAACTGTGCTACTTTGCATTCCATTACAGTAAGGGTCCTCCTATTTATTCCAAATATCTCTATCACCTGCTAGATTCCTACAGCTAGCTCTAAATTTTCTATTTAAAAGCAAGAATTTCTGGCTCTGATGGTTAAAAAAAATACCATTTGAATATGACCAGAGCCTTAACAAGCACAAAGCTGTGAGTTCTCCCACATGTATTGGTCTGGAAATTTGAAAGCGAATGATCAATATTTAAATAATCAACATCAGCAACAACCTCCCTGGCAGATAATATGAACGTGACCATCCAGCTAGGAAAGCAAGGTGTGTGATGAAGGAAAGCTGTTAGCATTTACAGAATTTAGCCCAAATTCACTGTGGGATCGAGAAACAAAATAATAGGATAAGAGCAACCAGTGATCTAGCAGAAAAGACAGTTCAACTCATCCCCTCATATCTAAACCAATAATAAACATATCTTTCAAATCACCCTGATCCTTTCTGTGATATGCAAAAAAACCTCTGCCTCTTAAAAGCTCCAGAATGTTTCCCTGCAGGATGTTGGACTCCTGAAGTTTCCACATCAGACATCTGCCCTGCATTCAAAGGCTTCTCACCACGTCTTGTCCAGCTGTCAGAACAGGTTCCCTCACATAAACACCTCAAGATGGCAAAGAAGTAATAAATGGAAAAAAAGGCGGCAAAAATGTAAATTGGAAGCAGCTCACAGTAAGTTATTAGCAAGAAGGAATACTGAAATGATGGCATTTCCTTCACATTTACTTAAACAAAAAGCCCCATTAAAAAGTGCTTGAAGCTGTGACAAATTCCACTCTCAGGCGCAGAATTCAGGTTTGGCTGGATACACTGTACACAGGCTGTTGGGTTTGACTCATGCAATCACTTATTTCTCTTTGAGAAAACAGAAACTAAAATTGCTAAGCAAGGTAATTTCCAACTGTGATGATTAAAGACGTGTGTTCTAGGGTATAACAATGCAAATAGAGACTCAAAGTATGCTAACAACACATGTTACAGCCTCAGGTAACTGAGGCTGCACTCATTTCTCAGTGGAGAAATACACAATGGAAATTGGGAAAGATTCTATAAACAAAACAATTACCTACAGTACACTCCTTGTTTTCTTATGATAATAATATGTTGAGTCCCCAAAGTGCCAGACTGACAACTGAAATCATTACGAAAAACAGAAAGAAATAAAAGCTGACTATTGACAGGCCCGTCAAGGGCATAAAGTAGGAAAAGCGAGCTGAAAATCTGGTATGGTATACCTAGTACTTACATAGTGAGGTACCAACAAAAAACAAGATGAAGGCTATGAGTTAGAGGACATTAGAAGTGGAGGGAATGGAGGCTGGCTGCTTCAAATCGAGGTCCCGGACGACTGGAGGCTTGCCAATGTGACGCCCATCTACAAGAAGGGCCGGAAGGAGGATCCGGGGAACTACAGGCCTGTCAGCCTGACCTCGGTGCCGGGGAAGATTATGGAGTGGATCATCTTGAGGGCGATCACAAGGCATGTGCGGGACAACCAAGGGTTCAGGCCCAAGCAGCACGGGTTCATGAAAGGCAGGTCTTGCTTGACCAACCTGATCTCCTTCTATGACCAGATGACCTGCCTAGTGGATGAGGGAAAGGCTGTGGATGTGGTCTACCTGGACTTCAGTAAGGCCTTTGACACCGTCTCCCACAGCATTCTCCTAGAGAAGCTGGCGACTCACGGCTTAGACAGGTGTACTCTGCGCTGGGTCAAAAACTGGCTGGACGGCCGGGCCCAGAGAGTTGTGGTGAATGGAATTCAATCCAGTTGGCAGCCGGTCAAAAGCGGCGTTCCCCAGGGCTCAGTATTGGGGCCAGTTCTGTTCAATATCTTTATCAATGATCTGGACGAGGGGATCGAGTGCACCCTCAGTAAGTTTGCAGACGACACCAAGTTGGGCGG
>NW_008824648.1:1783214-1801408 GCF_000699105.1 Pygoscelis adeliae
AATGGCCTCAAGTTGCGCCAGGGGAGGTTTAGATTGAACGCAAGGAAAAATGTCTTTACCGATAGAGTGGTTAAAACATTGGAACAGGCTGCCCAGGGAAGTGTTTGAGTCCCCATCCCTGGAGGCATTTAGAAGATGTGTAGATGAGGTGCTTAGGGACATGGTTTAGTGGGCATGGTGGTGTTGGGTTGACGGTTGGACTTAATGATCTTAAAGGTCTTTTCCAACCTTAATGATTCTATGATCATTTTGTCTAGTGGATACTGTCTCAGGGTAAATTGTCTCCATGAACAAACTGTTCATTTTTTAATCAGTAACATTCCAAAAAGTCTATACATACTGTTTATCAGTCTTAAAATAACGTTGTTATTCAAAATACAGCTAAAGAAAATGCCTTATGAGAAACAACAGTCAATTATCTCAGGAACTGGTCCAAAACCTAATCTGCATTTTTTGCAACAATTTAAGATCACTTGCTTTGCCCTACCTGTCATGGATGGGCCTTACTCTTCACAACTTCCTACCTTCCTGAAATAGCCTACTACATACACACATGCAAAAAATTATGCCTTCCAGTTCTCTTTTTGGGGCTTGCATGCTCTCTCCTCTCCCCAGTTCAATTTATTTCAGTCCTTCCTATTAGGCCCCATTTTCTAGACCTCAAATTATTTGATTACTCTTCTCCCAGCCTCTGTTCAGCTGAGCTGTATTTTCTTGGGGCATTTGCCCTAACCAGATGCAACACTTCAACTGAGGACTTACCTATAGATAAAAAAAGATTGTTCTGTGTGTTTTACAGCCTATACTCATATTTTTATCCCTCCTGATACAACGTTTGCACCTTTTAAAACACCAGGAATTCTGGAGAATTGTCACCTAATTACTTGTTCCGTACCCTGTATTTGTGTATTTCATGATTTCTGTTAAGTGTAGGACTTCAATCTGTCCCTATTCATGCCCTAAGATTTTCCCAATTTTCTCAAAATAATTTTGTGATCTTAAACTTGCGTCCTATGTATCTACATTCCCTCCAAGTTTTGGGGGCATTTTTAGTGAATTAATTTTGTAAGCACACTCTCTATTCTATCATCAAGGTCATTAACAAAAAGATTGAAGGGAAGCAGAATAAGTACAGACGCAACAGACCGTGGCGGATCCATATTCAATACAAAAATTTCATTTTGACAGACAATCATTAATAACCACCCACTAGGCACAGTCATCCAACAAGTCTTGCTCCTACTCTTAGTTTCTTTCAGGCCATGCTTCTTCATTGTTTGTAAGATTATCGCATGAAACAGTGCCAAAGAACTCACTAACATGAAAATATTAACATTCACACTTTTCTTGTCAATTCACAGGCCTTATTGTCATGTTACAGAGGAAAATTAAACTGGCGTAACTATTTACTCTTCCTAAATTCGTGGTGGTTGTGACTCATGTTCTTTTTGTCTCCCAGAGGCTTATACTTTGTGCAAGAATTTGTTCAAAACATAGAAGATGAGAGGAATAGTCTACAATTTCCTGGCTCCTTTCCCTCCACCTCTCCTTTTCATTTTCAAGTCTCCCAGCACCTCAAATAGCAGCTAGTGGTACTGAGATAGCTTTGGTCACTTTTTTTTTTCTTTAACATGTCAAAGGATGAATTTCATCAGATCCAGCCTAATAAATAACCTATCCAAGTACTAAGAAGTATGAAAAAGGCTTGCTTCAGATTTGCCATCCATCTTACACATCCTCTGTGCTTTTTATTTCCTTCTTGTGCTAACTGCTGCTCACTTATACTCCTCTTCTGCTAATGTTTTGAGGATATTTTCATAGTACTTACTTCAAGTACATCTTACAAAATTGTGCTGCCTATCAAAAACCCCACATTACAGAACCATGGATATATTGGCAGCTAGAAGCACACTGCGGTGAGGGCAGCTCAGCGGGCAGCGGTGCTCCAGCGCTGCCTGCAGGCTGTGCAGCCCTCCTGGAAAGGTCAAGACGAGGCCCCAGGAGAAGGAAGGGGTACTTCTAAATGTGGTGGCCATTTCTAGTTCAACAGTAATATGGAAGAGATGTGCAATAAGACAGTAACATGAACAGAACCGGAGCTCTGCAATCCAGACTTGCAATCACACCAGCTATGGAAGACCAATTAGCAGATCGTTTGCAGAATATTAGCATCACTTCTGTGTCAATTATGAAGTCTGTCTCTGTACACCCAGCTAGGCAGATAGAGCTGGGTTGGATGGGGGACGGGGTGTGTGCGTACTTTGTTCACATACTCATGCGCATATACTGAATAAGGGATTGCAGATAAAAAACGGGATTAAGCCTGACACAGATGATCCTGCAGATACTCTGGCTCTCGCAGTGCATTTGCTCCGACAGCACAGTGCACAAAACAAGCGACCCTTCTGTACATTCCTACATTGTTGCACCATTACATTTAGGAATGTTAGTTACTTGCTGTCATTGCCCAAAATTAAACTACATAATAATAGACTCTTATTATAGTACATGCGTATGTGGCAGTTTAAGATGTAAATGTTTGATTTCATTATTTTAAAATAGCAACAAAGAACAGGAAGAAAAAAAAGTTTAAAGACATCAGCAGCTGTAGCGCAGCTCTGCTGATTTTTGCCAGATAACTAATACCTAAGTTTTCTTAAATGTATTGTAGGGTATTCACCAAGCACCTAAATTGTTTATTTCCTTTTCACAAGAATTATACAATGATTACATAAAACTGAAAACTGTTCATTATCTTCTGCGTACACTAAGCGTACTCATAGCCTTCTAGCCCTTCCCTTTATGGAAAAATGTCATCTTGCCATAAATACCAGAGACCAGAAGAAGTAGGATACTGTAGTACAATTGTAAATTAATAAAAATGGATAGTTAGGATGCAAAAGTATCTTTAAAATTAATTAGTTCCCCTAAGATTATCCAAAAGTCATCTGACACACTGTATAACTTTATGACAATACTTTATAAATAGCAGAGCAAAATCTAACAAGTTTAACATTAGAAGAAAAAGAATGAAAACACTACTTCTGTAGGTTAAGATGGTAAATTAATACTTAGCTTTTGGGGAGTATCTGACTTTATCTAGTTAACAGTACAAATACTAATGCTTTTGAAGAAAAAAACCCTACCATTCCAGGCATACCCTGCTTTGCCACCACAGAAGGAGGAGGCTAAAACACTGATTTATCATGACTTAACAAGATACTAACCATCAGCTGAACTGCATTAACTGACTAATGCACTTCTAGTCCAATTACCCTGAGAAGCAAAACACGTTAGTATAAACCAGTAGTGAATTAACTATATATACTCAAAGGAAATCTGAGACAATATATTAACAAAAGAAAATTTACATTGCAACTGCTCAGTCACTAATTTACAGCTTACCACGTTTTTCCTGATGTGGCTATGTAATTTATAAGGACAAATATTCAGGCTTCAACTGATGGGGTTTTGGGGGTTGGTTAGTTGTTTGCTTTTTGCTATAGGCACACTTTGAAGAAGATTAATATTTTGGAAACCTGTAAGACTGTTACAAATGTTAGTGTTCTTTTTATTGATTCTCTTAGCAATATTGAATACTAATACTAATCACTATTAGCATTTTACTGGCCAATTTGAAGCGGGCTGGCATTCAGTATATTTTGAAAAAGACATTAAACAACAACTGTGTTTGATTTTCTTTTACATGAAGTAGCTTAATTACTACAGCTCCTATAACATAATCATTTCAACTCAGAGCTCAAGAACTTAATGTGTTTAGGAAAATTAACATGGTAAGAGGCATACCCTGCAGACGTGTTTTGCACTGCTGCTTCATATGTCACAGCTATTTCCAACAATACAAAAAGTGACATTGATGTAGGCTCCTAATATTACCTTTAAACTTAAAAAGAAGTAAGAGCTCTCTCATATCTAGTGCACTATCTGCTACATGATTAGCTTCTATGCTGTATTCACAACAATTCTAACAGAATTGTTAAACTAAATTGTTAAATTTAACAATTCTAACAGAATTTGAATGTTTAGCACAGTCTCTATTCACAATGCTTGTTTATGCTTAGTTTTAGCTGCAAGTTCAGTTGCATCCTGTCTATATGGTCAGGACCCATAACAAGAAATAATTACTGCTGATTAATCTATGTCCAGAGAAAGACTGAACTATGCAGGTGAGCTTCTGAATTAAATCTAATTTCTCTGTCTTGCGTATAGATATGCACACAAGTTAACGAAAGCAAAATCATCTGCTAACTCATAAGAATTCATTGTAATGTAGTTTCATTATGCTACTTTGCATATCCTCCAAGAACTTCCCCCCCCCCCCCCCCCCCCCCCCCCACACACAACACACGTCTCAGCAAAAAGAAGTAGTTAACAGATTTTAGAACTATTTCTGTAAGAAGACAGACAGTGCAAGATCTGGTTCCTCTTCTCACTGAGCTGGGGATGCGACAGCACTGGAACAGCCAGAACACCCAAATTCTATTCCCAGTTCTATGCTAACATCCCCCGAGAAGCCAAGCCTCTGTGCCCATCCATTCTGGCTACTTATGATACCATGCCAAAGTAAATTTGTTGAAATCTCTGGACTGAAAGACTCAAAACAGAATTTTGGTAAAAAAACCACAAAAGCTGAAAAACATGCTGAGAACTGAGTTCACCTAGATTAATTTGAAATTTCAAAGAGTAAAAGGAATACTGCCTGCTTAGGTAGCAAAGACAAGAAATAAATCCTCAGCCCCTTACTTGTCACAGGAAGCCTTGTTTCTGGACATCCATCACAACAAGCAAGGGACTGGTGCTATATAAAGCAGCTGACCCTGATTCCAACACATTTAAGCCTGGGTAACAGGTACATACAATTTGACAGGGAAGGCTGGAATGGAGGCTGATGTAATAAATACCCAGTGGAAACTAATGCTGTAGTGGCCCAGTTCTCATTCCTCTAAAATTTTAAGTCTTGTCATCTTTTCCATAGTATCAACCCACCAACGGTTACTATTTGAATGGATAAGCTAAACCTGAAGACATTATTGAAGCAAAAAAGTTGTGCATGTTCCTTTCTTAAGTATTTACCAATAAACCGAGCCCGCCAGCCTGCTCTCCTTTATATTTACTTCCCCTTTGATACGTCAACAGCTTTGCAACTTAAAAATTCACTACTTTGAACCTGCAAAGTTTAAACTGATTACATTTTAAAAAATTAGATCATGTCCATAGCTCCGTTTAAAAACGTGCTTATATTTTACTGAGTACACAAAACTTTTGCCAACCTTATTACTTCTGCAGACACAGATGTCTGTTATCCCTGCTTAATTTGGCACAGCAAGAATTAATCTAGAGCCAGGGCAAAGACAGAAGAAGTTAGACAACATACTGTCTCTCTAAAAACACCTTCCACAAGCAACCTAGAAAGCTGTGCAATTGCATAGAACACAATGGGATCATTAAACACAAATATACTCCCAGCAAGGGCTAACCTCCCCGACAAAGAGCAAAGCTGCAGTTAAACGCTTTGCATAAAAGTGCTAAAAAATTTGTGTGTATGAAGGACTGTAGACCACATGGTCCTGTGCACAGAACTCACTGAGATCTTCCTGGGGCACATAAAATTAACAGGTATTATATGCATAAATCCATTGTGCTTCTAAAGCTTGACTCCTATATATAATCCCTGCCACCACATCCCTGAAATATTAAGGTAGAACCACAAAAGATACAACAAAAGAAGACAAGAAGAGTAGATAGTTAGGAGGAGAACAAGGGGACTGCAATAGAGGTCTTTATATCACAAGTGATTATGCACTATTTCACAATACTGTAATCCGGAAAGCAAAGACATTATGAGGTAAAAGGTTTAAAAACAAATATAAAGATACAAATTTACTATACATAACATAAGTTGTGGAATTCCCTACCACAGAATGTTGTCTATGTCAAAATAAAATTTGGTTCAAAAAGACTAGACTTATTAATGGAGGACAGATGCCTCGATCAGAGGCAATTACAGATTATTATCTAGATCCAGTTCAGGATACCCCTTAACTTCTGACATTCGGAAAGATAAAAAACAAACAAGGGAAGACACATCTTAGACGTGCCTTGTTTTTTCATATCTTTCTCTATGCATTTTCTTTAGGCCACAGTTGACACTGCCTGACCAATAGAAACGATGTAACCCTAGCCAAAAGCCGTTCCTAAAAAAGCAAAGCCAAAACAAATTAAAAAAAAAACCAAAAAACCCCACACCAAACAAAAAGACCACATAATAAAAAAACAACACCGAACAAATAAAAAGCCATAATAACGAAGACAACTAATTACCAATTGATTGTTGGGGACAAAAAATAAGAAAAAGTCGACTCGAAGAACAAATTTTAAATGAGTCAACCAGAGAGGGGCACCAAGCAAAGTTCCTTCCTTTATTAACCATTCTCCCTGTTGCCAACTACCAGTCTACCAACACAGAAAGACAATAAAGGAGGTATGATATTAAGCACCCAAATATATGAATCCTGGTAGCAACAGGTATAAGCCTAAACGAAAAGAATGACCACCTACAACTCTGCCATAAAATTGAGGGTGAGGAGGAGAGAACCCCATAAAGCTGAAAAACCAAGTGATTCTGGGGAGCAGCAAAAGTTAAAAGATTCAGACATGTAAAATGCGCGCGCTGGAGGAGAATGCCAAACAGAGCACCCCCTTACCGATTACCACCAGAATAAGAAACTGGGCTAAGCAGATTCTCAGTCTAACTCAGTACGGTAGCTCTCATGTTTTTCACTGAGAAGGCCAGGAAGACCAAATGTGATGAGCCAACTCAGTACTAAGGCTCACAAATGTTTGAAACCAAAACACCAAACTCAAGTTCTTCTACATTTTCCTCTGTATTTTTCTTCTCCTTACTGCAAAGAATCTGAAAGAGCTAACTAAGCGAGCGGTGTCATTGTACTTTATAAAAGAGGCAGATCTTGCATGAAGTGTAAACATGCAAAGTACATCAATTTATTTCCCAATTACTTACACAATAGATATTGTTGCTTTTTATTAGTGCATCTTGCAATTTACACCATTTCAAAAATGCATGCTAATACTTTGCCTAGCAATTCTACCTGATTATCTTTTCTACTAGGCAGAGTTATGTTTCTGATCAAAACGTAACTAAATATGCAGTCAAGTGACATATAAAACCTACACCATTCATAACACAAAGCTTTCAATGCTGGCATCCTGGCTGCATCCAGAAATCTGAAGGTACCAACAAACATATTTTCCTGTTACTTCATTCAATGGGAATAAAAGATTCACAAGGCTGAAATCTAAATAGCATAAGAAAACAGGACTGATTCCAGCTGTAAAAATGTCTGTATTTCCAGTCCTGGGTTGCTGCCTAAGGTGGCAACAGCCACCAAAGTCACAGAAATTCTCTCCTGGGAGCAATTTCTGTCTGCAAGAGATGTTACTCCTGTTGGGGAGCAGGAGAGCAAACATCATTAAAAAGAAGACAAATGCTGCTCTACATTATCCTAGTCTAAATTCCAAATAATTTCTGCAGTACCAGTATACATTGATAAAATCCTAGTGCAACAGAGGAAAAATTTCCTTAGTGACTGAAGAATCTCCAAAGCAATTTTGCCTTGAAACTACACAAAGATGCCAGTATTTCCTCCAGGAAGATAGGTTTCTTTATAAAAATGTCAAATGGATTTTTGGCAGTGATGTAGTTTTCATATTCCAACTTCAATTTTCAAAACCATGATTTCAAAGATCTCAATCTGCCAACAGGGCAAGAAGATAAATAAGTTGTGACATTAAGTCCAAGTAAGCTTAAAGGAAGGCACTGGATTTGGCACTGCATTTCCCAAAGAACATGCAGATGACAGGCAAACACATACACATGCTTTCCCCTCTGCCCCCCAATTCAGAAATCAGGACATTTAAGTGAATGCTATTGAGGCAGAAAAATATTGTTTTTCCTCTCTAAAGTCATTTGGGTAATTACAGCCTGCAAATGGTGCTGAACACTTGAAGGAACTATTAAGTAATTAGAATTTACAGGTGTGTCATTTATTTTGTAAAGCCCAGACAGGAGAGGAAAAAAGTGACCCATACACCTGTTTGACCATTAGCTTTTCCAGGAAGTTCCTACTAATATAGAAAGTTACAAGTGTCCATGTTTCAAAAGCCAGAATTCAAGTGATTAGCATGGTCTAGACTGATAATGTGTAGTGCTCCATTAGTATTATTATGTTTTTACAAGATAAATAATAAAATCCTCTGTGAAAGCTGATTGGAAAAATCACAAAAATGGTTTTCCAGAAGTGCATGGACAGAAGATAAATGCTCCATAGAGTAATGGAAAGTCCTACAGATTAGCTACTGTTGCAAACATGCTTTTTGTTCAAGGAGTACATTGTGCTACTATTCCTTTTCCTTCTGAGGAGGTAAACTGCTTGTGAGATGAAGGATTAAGGACAGCACTATTAAAGACAGAACTAGTAACGGACAGCCTTCATGCTGTTCTGAGCTAGGGCACCAGGTAAAATCCTGGCTTTCATTAAAAGGGACTGAGGGTTTAATCACCCTCCTGAAGATCAAGTTTTTCCACAACCTCTTGAGAGCAGCCCAGAGCTGGCCTCCACCAGTCCTTGACAGACTCAAAATCATCATCACTGTTTCTCATTAATGTGATAATATTATCAGTCAACGGAAATTCCTTTGGTAAGCAGCTAAGGCAACTTCTCCCCGCTCTGACAAAGACAAAAATTAACAAATTAAAAAAACCAAAATAACCAAACAGGTTAATACTCATAAAAAAAGGGGGGTGGAAGACCCTTCATTTCATTTGATGCCACTTTCCTCTGTGTTCAGTAGTTGTTGGGGTTTTTGTTTTGTTTTTTTAAGAACAAAGAATGTTGGTAGAATTAAAACTGCATGACTACACCACTAAATAATGGAAATGGGCAGAGGAAGGAAAATTCAAACATGAATTTATGTGCTAAAATTCTATTTATTGCCTACAGTCATCGTGGGGGAGGATAGATATAAGATCATTGTGGGGGAAGTGAGGGGCAAGCTATTTATTGAACTGCTTTTCAGTTGTTACTAACTGTGTGCAGTCCAAAACAAGCAGCTGGATCTCACTTCAGCATTCACGCTAGAAAGCATCACCAGCACCTACCTCACATCAAACTAATTTGGCAAACTGGAATGGCCATGCAGAACACCGCTATGCAGCACCAGCGGCTCTGCTGCAGCAGTCAGGCCCTGAACCTGGAGCTCCCCTTAAAAATACATAAATGGAAATCAAGTATTTGATCTTCCTCCAACACCAAAGGATAACACTGAAATGTAAAATGGGTATTTAAAACAAATAAACAGTTAAGCCTAGGACCAGTTAAGCCCCAGTTAAGCCTAGGACCAGTTTCATTAAGAAAATATTACTACTAATAGAGAAATAAGATTTCTTCCTCCCCACTGTAACTTTAAGCAGGTATTAACCTCTTCATAAAACTATACTAATTATACTACAGAGGCATAAATTATGATAGTTTCTATAATTTTTCCTTTCTCATGACATAACTGATGACAAAAGGATTTTTTTATAGTCTCAAAAAAAAATTCTCCTGAAGAGATATATTTTTTTAAAATCTAAATGCATCTTTTCTTTCTTCTAAAAGACTGAAAAAAACCCCCAAAACAAGTTTAGTTGAAGCAACAAGCTCAGCAACAGGCACATTATACAGTGCCTTGGTGACTTCCTGCTTAAAAGCCATGCTAAACTCACCTGGTAGGTCTGAAGTTTTGTCTCAGTTTTATGAGGAGAAGGAGTGTGCTGGCTCTCTTGCTCTAATTCTTCTTGTGTGCATTATATCTAAGTTACGCTATATCCTACCAACAGCTAGAATTTGTTCTGAATATTTTGTAATATGTGTCAGAATCCTCTATTTCTTGTACAAAAATTAATGTTTGCTTAGTCAAGTTCCTCCATAATTTATTAAAATTTAGAACACAGAATTTCATAGTTTGCTTAAGTCCTCTTAGGAAAATGGCTTGATCCATACTAAATCTTCAGAGTAACATTCTTCAAAGCAGGAGTTAATCTGTCCATGGCCTCAGCCACTTCTCAGGATAGCTGGACAGCAATTTCTCTGCACTCCTTTTCTTCCTGAGCTGGTGCCTCTAATTCTTCAGTCTCGTGTGATACCATTCTTACTGAAGGAATTTACTGAGCACTCCAAATGATCAGCTCATGCAGTTATGAACAAAGAATGCTGAAGAGGAGGAGTGCGATCAACAAGTAAATCAGAATCACAGAATAACTGAGGCTAGAAAGAACCCCAGAGGAGGTCTCTAGTCTAACCTCATGCTGAAAGCATGACTAAGAGGTCAGATCAGGTTGCTCAGGGCTTCATCCAGCTGGGTCTTGAAATCCTTCTAAGGATGGAGACTGTACAGCCTCTCATTCAAATGCATGACTGTCCTAATGGAGGGAAAAAAAGTCTTCCTTACAACCAGTTAAAACCTCTCGTTTTAATTTATGTCCATAAATTCATAACATACTTCACATGCTTCCTTATGAAAGTTCCTACTGCTTATTTATGAGTGATTTTCACAGCCCAAATGAGGACATTAGTATGACTGGACAAATGAAGACATTATGTCCTATATAAAACCTATTGGCACTCCCATATTAGCTCAATAGGCCGGCATCACACAGAAGTAGTGAAAATTTAGTATGTAGAAAACAAGGAATTGCCACTGAAAATTCTGAGAGTTCACCTCAAGAACAGCATTTCCACTGTTTTATTAAAGTAAGTATCGAAAATTGAGTGTTTTTAATACTCAAGGCCAGTCACGATTACAGACAAGATGAATATCATAATTCATTCACATCTTTGGGTAACAATATGGGGCCCCAGCATTTAGCATTCGTGTCATTACTCAAATGAATTCCAGACAAGCTGCAATAAGAAAAGGAAGGGAAGCCCATGAACAACCTGGAACATTGTTGCACTTTTTTAATTGATACCTTCAAAATAAAGCGGTGGGGTGTGGGGGGTGTCTGTGGGGGGGGTGTAGAGACATGAAGAAAGAAGCACTACAGATAGCATAACCATTTTCAGACCTGCCAGAGACAGCTAAATTTGATGTAAAACAATACTAAAACAAATTAGTATTTAATGTTTTCTGCTGTGAGAATCCAAATTAAAAAAACATCCAAAGATGTTTAAAGAGTTTAGGATTAACTAAAAATCTTATTTTAGGCTTTAGATTCCTGTTCAAACAATTTTACTTTTTTTTTTATTTACTATGCATACATGAGATAAAATATCTCAAAGGTTAAAATTTATTGATAAATGACGTATCAATTGTAACTCCTATACAAACAGTACATACACTCCTTATCAGAGGAAAAAAGCGATATAATTTTGTAATTGATACTTGAAGTAATATTTTTCACAGCAGAATTAAGCAATTCAGTTGGGCATGACTCTGCAACAGTCATGCATTTTCCACCTTTTCTCTCTCAAAACCTCACATATTCCTCTGCAGAATAATCCTGAAAAATACAACCTTGCTAGTACTGCTGCTTCTGCCTAGAAACATTCCCAGTCAGAAAAAGCAACTTCAACTTGAAAATGTCATTCTTTATCCTTAATCCTGAGAAGCATTCTGTTCTGGTAAAGATGACAAGCTCTACCGTTTTCTGTCTGTGAACACTGCCGGTTCCTACCAGAGCAAGAATCGAATACAGTGGAATTGCCCAGGCTGCAGCTGTGATAACGGACAAACAGGCAGAGGAGAACCCATCACAAGCAAAAAGTGAACAGAGAAAAACATGACGGAGAAGTGGTAAACAGCTTACTTTATGTGATAATTATACTGCTGAATACGGCTGCTATAATTATTAACAACAGTAAATGGACTGATTGAAGAAATACATTACTAAATTAAACTACCTTTCCATCTCTCCCAAAAAAGAAGAGCCCTTTAAGAAAATACATTGCACAACAGAGGATATTTCTTCTCAATAGATGGCTATTTCCATATCAAACCTACAGTCTTAAACCCAGCTATCTAAATGGAGAAGATAATATAAATACCTTTTTGCTAACAGGAAAGTTATATTCTCTCCTTGCCCATCCTCTCCTGAAACAATGCATTTTAAGAGAAATGTCTAAAACGATGTTTTAAAAAGCTTCCCTGAAAAATTTGTGGAAGTTGTCTAGCTTTGAGAATTTAAACAAATTAGGAGCACCTTAAAAACAGCACTTTCAATGAAAGCAGTTGTTCATCCTGCAGCAGTGCCAAGCTCACGCTGCAGCATTCTTTCCTGGTCCTCTTTGAGAAAAATAAATAAATCTATATTTAAAATCTATCAAGCACCCACAATCAAAAGGATCCTAAAGTTTTTGTTGGCAACACCTTTTTTAAAATACTTTAAAAGTATTTACATAAACTCCCCAGATATCATCTATTACAATATAAGTGCTGCACAGATTTGTTGTGCATAACAATGTCCATAATAGACATCATGGAAAATGCTGCCGTTTACTAATCACAAGTTTTATGAAGCTTTGCTGTCTATTTATTAGCATGCCTCAGATACAGTATAATGAAAAAGTTTTAGGGAATAGGCAGAGTATATAATCAACACCACTTTTTTTTTTTTTTTTTTTTTCCCTCCCTTTCCCCCACCATGACCTATTTTCTTGAATAACATGCAGATCTAGTGAGGACATTAACCTGTTTCCATGTCACAGTACAGATCATGTACTGATGTGCTGAGATGCATTAGCTGTTGTTTATTGATCCATTTGTAAATTCATTCTACTGGGAATAACAGCTGGAGGATCAGAAAGTCTTTTGCTCTCCTCTGCGTTGTGACACACTTTACTGATTAACTATTTCCCAGAATACATTTATTTTAACATTCTATGGAAATACTTACAGAAGATTCCTCCTCTTCAAACAGACTCCCACATCTGAATCACTCTTACATATTTTTAGTCCATTCATTATTTTCAAAAGTCAAAATGTAATAAATCACATACCTTTTTTTTTAAAATAAAAATATAAGAATTACATGCACCGAACATTATCTACTACAAATACTGATTTACATTTTACCAGGTATTAGAAATGAACAAGCTAGCTGGTCTTTACTCAAGAGTGTAAAATGCCAAAACAAGTTTCATGCAGATAGGGGGAGGGGGAAAAAAAAAACCCAACTAGTTTCCCCTTGATTCCCTACAGGTTTCTCATACACAAACTGTTCCCCATACACACAGTATACAGTGTGTACTTCTGTACAAATTTTGGTGAGCCAAACTGTACCATAAAAAAGAATTCTAGACAAGACATAAAAAAGAATTCTAGCCAAGAGACTAATATGTGAACATTATTTATTACAGTTCATCCTACCTGCTTCTGCCTTTAGAATTATTAACCTTTGAACCAGCAATTACTTACTGCTTATTTGCAAGGCATATACTCAAAAACCTACCTTTGTGCCATGAAGTGTTTATACCATTTTGCAAACTTGACTACATTTTAAAAATAGATGTCTACAATAAACCCACATTCACTGTTACAATTTAAACAGGATGGGAAAGCAGCTGAGCTTTAACTGTCTGAATTTTCGGAGCTGTAAAAGATGACAGGGGAAAGTAATTCCAAAAGCCAGGCTTCTAGCCTTCCAATTCAAGGACTGCAAGCTTGACCAAATCCACGCATCAAATAAATTATGGCAGAACGTAACAAGCCAGGCCTATTGCAAAATAATTAAGCAAAAGATCACCAGGGTTCATGTCCTGTCACACTTCTACAGCCAACCACAATTCAGTGCAGTCTTATCTGCAACATAAAATGGCATTGTTTCAGGCTTGGAGAAATGTTCAAAAGAAGGAAACATTCACAATTTATATCTACAAGTTTTAAAAACCTGATGTCTCCAATTCTCAAAAAAACCCCAAGGATTCAGACATTTTGCTTTTAATGACAGAACCCCTGGGAAATGAGTGCAGTGCAATCAAAGGAGTGGGAAAAAATGACAAAACAGATACGGATCACATCCTGTCTACCAGAAATGCTATGCAAAAAAGGAAGATACTGCTCTAAGTGGGATGCTCTAACTGAAAAAGGGGGAGAAAACAAATGGGACCGAGGATACATCAGACAGCATGATCATAAGCCTCATTTCATTAGTAACTAGGCAGCAAATTATTTTTATTGCCTGAAGAAGCATCTGACCAAAATCAGTTTTCTTCCAACACCTTTTGAATCAGTTAGCCAATTTCCAACATGTTGAAATTAAAAAAAAAAAAAAAAAAAAAAAAAAAAAGAGAGAGATCTCAAAAATAATTATGTTCCTACAGACTACACGAAAATTGATGGTCAGGTAGAGGAAAAAGACCCAATTTGCACTTTTAGTGAGGGGGGAGTAGGAAAATTCACCTCTCATATATTTGATTTGGCAGCACGTCAATCAGTACAGACTATCCACAGCACTGTCCTTGTTATGGAGGAGAATGGGGTTAAGGATTGGAGGAGAAGGGATAAGGAGATAAGACAATCCAAATACATACAAATGTAAGTTTTATTATTTCTGCAGCTCACAGAAACTATGACCTGCAGACAGTAACTTGTTTTAACAGCCTTACAACCTGAGAATAACTTGGACAAGTATTTACATTTCTTGACCTCCTCCTGTTAAGTAGGTTGCCTAGAAACATCTTACCTCAGAACGAATCGGAAAATGGATTATGCACTCCTAACTGTGTATTTCAAATATTTTGTTGAATCTATTTTATGAAATCCATGGAAATAATTTTCCATTATGCTTTTTACAGCATTGAGCACAATGAAGATACTTAATGAAGAACAAACGAAGTAGACATGTAATAACGATAATATACCCTGAAAAAGCTTCCATAGATAAATGCAAACGTGGATACAACATGCAGAAGTGTTGGTGGGATGACTCAGCTCCTAATGATACTTCATTTAAGTTCATTTTCTTAGCAGCAGCCTGAGGTTATTAATAACTCCCAGTATGCTTCTTTGAGCTGTGGATTCATTTTCCTGTTAATGGTAGCAATAGGTTCTTCGTTAATGGTTTTAAGATAATGCTGGGTTTTGCCATATGGTTGGATTTGTATGAGGGTTTCTCATGAAAAGCCAGAGAGTGTAAGAAATTGTTGCTATATTTAACTTCAGTGTCCTCACATGCACAGCAGACAATTGGAATTGACACTGTTCTAGTATTTACAAGTGCAAACGATGCTCAATATTTACTGCATGTTCTGTTTAAGAGGACTACAGGGACTTTAAACAAGAGAACATATGGATAGATCAGAGGATTGGTAATGCAGTACTGAGCTTTTCACCTCTAGGTCATTGGTTCAAATCTAAACTGGTCAGTAACGAAGGCAAGCTATTATTATCTGACAGCTCTGGCCTGTGAAAATTGATTTGTCAGGCTCAGTCCAGTTCCCATCAAACTCAAAATTCACCATTACGATTTGCATTCTTGAAAACAACTTCACCCCAGCAAAGTAACAAAAAATTGAACAGAGACAGAAGTAATCTCTTCCTCCTCAGGCACCATCTCCAGACCAGGACCTAGGAAGACTGCCAGAGGAACAGTGAAAATTATACCACCAGTAACACAGCACATCATTCTGTGGATAAAGATTACTTCTGCCTCTCAGATACCTAATTATAATTACCTCTGTACCAGTACAAAGCTTTCAGGGTTTTTTTATTACCAAAGAAAGAAGACAAGAAAGAAGAGACACCAATATGCAGGTTTAAAAACCCAAATTTCACAGTGCTGCTTAAAGATTTCTTTGGATATCTTGTTCAAAGATGCATTTCATAAGACTGAAAGATTTGAAGAAAATGGTCAGTGTTCTATAAAAGGAATATCAAATTTAATATCCATTTTGTTATGATGTATGTGTAGCCAAAATGTTTAACCAACACTTGTAGCAGCAAGACATAAGAATTGTATTTCCTGCAGATGGGTTTAATTCAGAAAAGGATTTATTTACAAGTTACTATGAACGATACTAGAGAAGACATGTTTTTACAGTATTTCTTCACAGCTATGTTAGACAGAAAATGTACAGATTAGTCCGTAACAGCACATAACTTCCCGCATGCTTTCCTTATTTGAACAAAAACGGTTTTAAGCCTCAAAACCATAAGTCTAGCCTCTTCCTTTACCTCTTAATAGTTTGGCAATAATCACAGCAAGTGCTCTGCAGGTACCACAGTTCTCCATTTTACCAAGTGATAACTGCTACAGAAGTGAATAGGGACACCAAGTTTTAATCTAGCACCTTTAAGATTGCCTTTACTTCACATATTTAGGGCACTAGACAACAAAATCTACTGGAAGTTTTATAGTCTATGAACACAAAACGTTACTTCTAACATTTAAGACTACAATAGAACATATACAGCTCACAATCTTGGAAAGCGTGGAAAAAATAACTTAAGTTTAAGAGCCTCCTGCCTTCCTTGCTGGTTCCTTGGTTTTTACTAAGCTGTTGATAACATACTGAAGTTTTTCCTTCCTTTTCCAACAACTCCAGAAATAGAACACTTACTGTAACTTTAGGAAAGCCACGACAGGTTAACTTCCCAACTGAACAACTGCACGTAAGTTCAGCAAGCTGAATGATTGAGCTGGCGTGTAGTCTACTGCTATAAAATCAGAGTAGCATAGCCAAGTGATACCCTAGTTTGGCCAAGCGCTAGTCCTGTGTGCCATAGACAATGGTTGGTGAGATCCACCCAAACCTTTTAACTTTCTCAGGTCACAGACCAGGAAACCCCATGCATCAAGTGACATAACAGAGAGAAAAGAGGGAATAAACTGCATGCTAAACTTGCGTGTCAAGAGACACGATAAGAGACCTATATATTGTGTCACTTGCCTTAGAAAGTGTCCAGGCTGCAGCTAGGAGGTGGTTCCTCCTAGCAGTCTCACACACAGGGTGCAAGCCTAGGAAAGGGGTCTGCCTACAGGTGAAGGCAAAATCTTAAAGACTAAAGACTGCCTATTACTTAACTTGCAATTAACAGGAACAATAGAGAGATCTGTGCAAGATGATCAAAATTCCTTGACAGTCAGTAACAAGATTTCTTGCTGCTCCTCTCTGCCATCAAACACTGTGTGTCTGTGCTAGGGAATGACCTTCAGTGACAGAAATACACGATAACTTTGGAATGGTGACTGCAGCCACTATTGATAGAAAAGAAAGAAATTAAAAGGCAAAGTTTAGACAAAGACAAGAAGTGGAGTATTTCAGAGAACAAATTAAAATAAACTGTTTGAATAAATGTGGGTAGAACATATGGTAGTAAATTGAAGGATGTGTAAGGGATTTAAGTTTCAGAAGGTTGCATGAGAAAAATGAAAAGACTAATAAGTTCTACAGGTGCCAATAGGCACATTTATTGTAAGACATACTTTTATTGGTTCTGGACAATAAGGTAAGCAGATTTTAAAAAAGAATAGCTGTGACTTTTAATTATTCTTTCATCCTCCTACCTCAGTTTCCTTTTTGTATCACCTGCTGCATTTTGCATAGTTGCACCAAAAGTTATTCGGGACAGCCACAACTGCTCTTTATATAGATACGTTTTTAGAGCACTCAAACACAATGGAGGATAAATTATAATTAGTGTGGATAGAACATACTATAACTACAATAATGTGATACCTAAGAGCTCTGCCACTATTCTTTCTTCTCTAGGTAACAAGGTTTTTGAAGCTCCACAGACTGGGAAATAAACACACTTTCTCCTCTATGTACTCTTCATGAAAATTCGCGTAAGAAGGCTTAATGCCTAATAACATCACCAGGACTGGATAAAGAAGGATTTAAATTCCCATTATCCTTTTTAATGAACTCGTGACTACAGTCTCAAAATAGACTGTTAACCCAGAACAGAGAGAACTGACATAATTTTTACCTGCAATGACTGAAAGAAATGAACTGAAACGCTTTTACAGCTGTCGCTAGCATAAAGAAAGCAAAATTTCTAAATTCCCTGGGATAACTGTAAATAAGTTTGTCTGTACTGGACACATCAAGCACACCCCCTCACCCCACCCCAAGAACACTGTGGGGGGGGGGGGGGGGGGGGGGGGGGGGGGG
>NW_008824648.1:1801569-1802875 GCF_000699105.1 Pygoscelis adeliae
CTGTGGCAAAAGGCTTCTTGGCTGGCATCCCCCCCCGGGGGGGGGGGGAGCGGTTCACAGGGAAAAAGGGTTCCTATTTAATTCAGTCTGAACGATATGCAGCATGCTTGATTAGATATACTCTTGATTAGGCACTGGAATAGAATTTAAAGAGTATCCTGTCTAGTGAAATTATCATTATTTCTATCACTTCCTAAATGAGAACAGATTTCAACAGACTCATTCAAATTTTTTTTAGCCCATAATACATTTTTGGTAATTATTTTTAAAAGCTGTCATGTTCAAGTTATGTATTACCTCACCAGTTTAGTTCTCAGCACAGCAGTACTTTCTTTCCCTCAACAAACACAAGACTATCTGTGTTGCTATTGTTGCAATTGCTGTTGTCGCTATTGTTTTCCAAAACTGCTATTCAATGTCAAATATATTGCAGCACAAAACTTTTCAGTCGTAGATTTTCGTTTTCAAGTCTGAAGAGTAGCACAAGCTTAGAGAGGTTTGTTTTCAGTACATACCTCTTGCTTTCAAACTGCACGAGAAATTACACAACTGTTTCTCCTCCCATTTCACATGCATATTTTTTCCATGATTATAACACTGAGAATTTGTTCTGAAATCTGAAAAGCTCTTCGAATTCTTTTCACACGCACGATCAGCCACTACAATACTCACAACAATTTCACTCAGCTGAAAGACCAGAAAGCTATTGTGTCTGCAACTTTTTGAAAGCAGGTGTGTATTATTATGGTTTCTATTTAGGGCTGTAATCCTCATGAATCCTCACTCATAATCCTCCTACTGAATGAAGGGTTTCAAGCGAAATCGGATCCTGGAAAAGCAAACAGCTTCTGCTTTTTTTTTTTTTCCCTTAAAAAAAAAAAAAAAGTACATGCTTTTGCCTCCCTTGGACCAACACAGTAAATATAATACTATAACTGAGCAGTTTCTTCTAACTAACAGCTTCTATACAAGTTTAACTTTTAACGGCAGTCCATCTCATCTGAGTTATTAACCAACATAATACAGTGTCAGTGATACTAATTTCAAAAATCCCTGCTGATAAAAGACCTTTTTAGCCTCCAGCATCATCTTTTTCTCGTACCTGCTACCCTTGCCCTCTTCTAAAGCTGACCAGCTGCAGGCACGCAGAGGGGACCCTTCGCTTACAGTTAGGCGGGAGGTCGGGCCCCGGGGGGCCCCGGCTGAGCCTCACAGAAACCCTGCTGACCGCAGCCTGCCCACGCGTGGGCTGGCTGCCCCGCCACCAGCAGAGGCCAGGCCGTGCGGGCACACGGGGCTGCACGTC
>NW_008824648.1:1803845-1813778 GCF_000699105.1 Pygoscelis adeliae
ACCACAAGTTCAACGCCCTAAGCCGATGCAGCAGAGATTGCTCGATAGAGCTGCCTGGATAGAAATACCTCTTTCTTGCCAGAAAAGAAATGGGTGTGCTTGCAGAGTGTGTATCGTTTCTAACAATTGCAAAGTATGGGCTGTGATGGCTGTGGGAGATGACTGGAGCCAAAGGTAACAGTCCCAACACATGCATGTCTAGCAAAAGTTCACTTGTAGTTCATGTGAGAGCTGGGTTTCCTCACAGCTTAGAGCCATAACATCATATGTTCAATATCATCCATCCAAGTACTTCAGGCGTGAATTAGACCATCTCGGGATCTGGGAAAATATTTAAATAACATCTTTTACAAATTTGTATTTTGATTTTCTGAATACCGGACAATGTGTAAAATTAATATTAAGCTCACATTCCCTGAACTGCATCAGCTGCGCATCGCAGTATGTGATTTTCCTGTCACCAGTGCAGAGTGCTGGTAATAATATCAACTCTGGCGTAGTAGTATTCTTGGTGATACCCAAGAAACACATTTTAAGCCCACTGAAGTAATTGGGTCATTTCCTATGAATTCAGGATCAAGCATGTAGAGGGAGTCTGAAGATGACTGCCATTTCCATGAGCAGCTGGTATCTCAGTGCTAGCACCCTGGATAAACAATGTAATTAATTACTCAAACTGAAACATGAAGCCATGAGGGCTAATACACTTTCTTTTCTGCCCTTGTATTTCAGTGTTCCCAACGTCTGAGAGAGACGTCTTCTGTAACAATCCTTAGAGGAGTGCCGCCAGCTCTGTAAGTTATGGAGGACGCTCTTTTTATCCAGTTGAGCCCCATTTTTACATATGAGGAGTGAGTTGATGCATAATGTTCTGTATCTGAAAGATGTATTTCTATATGCCAGAATTACCAGCTTCTGATAATTCGGGTATACCACCAGTGGTATGCCAGACGCATAGAGTATGCCTGGGACTATGTTTTGTTCTGCCCAGAGCAAACACTTAAAGCATACTGTTTGTATATACGGGTGTCTGCAATACAGTTTGTGCCACTGCTGTTAATATGGCATTTCTAACACCACTGAAATAATACAAAAAAGAGTTTGTGCATCTGGAAGAATGCTTGTTTACTTGTTGTGACTTCCCATCCCATTTCAGTCTTTTGCTTTGGGAATCAAGCCGATCGTACTGGGAGAGAGAGCAAATGAGGAAGGCCTCAAGTCTCTCTTAGGGACCAAAGATAATTAAGAGAAACATTTAGAGATAGTAGATATAATGAAGTCCTGAATCCATGCTAGCTTCAGGCCCATTAAAGCATGGCTGTTTTTATAATACAATATGGAAGTAATTACTCATCTGAGCCAGGCACTGTGGAGTTTGAGTAAAGCACTCTTCAGTGTAATTGAATTTGTATAGCATCTGTGAGCAGGGGAGGTCTTGTGTGATAAGGCCCATAGGTTGTCCTTAGGCTGGCCAGCAGAAAGTTTCTCATTTGTTTGTTCCTCCTTCCAGGGGCCACTTTGTTTTCCCTGCAGTGAATGATATATAATGAGATTGTTGCTTAGGGCAGGAACTTCCCCCGGTAAGAAGGGGAAGTCTGCAGAGTCCTTATTTACCCTTTTGTGTAGAGGGATGTTTTGGAGCACAAGTAAAGCATTGCTTAGTGGGTAGCCTTTTTCACTGCTATTAGTGCCTTCCTTGTATGGTTTTTTCTCCCCAGCTACAAATGCAGGGACCTGGAGTAAAACAGTGGTGCTGCCCTTGGCTCATGTCTGAGCCTGGGAAGAGTTGAGACCTTTGTCAGCCTTTTGTAGTATGGTTGTGCCTTCACTGTCCAAATTTCCCGAAGATAAGTGTTCCCAGTAAGCCTTGTTAGAAGAACAAAGAAGAATAACTATTTTGGTTTGGCACTAGAAGAAGAACTTATAACCATAAGTTAATCTCACCTTATTTATGCATTTATTTGTTCCCTGTGGATTTTTGAAAGGCAAATGTTTATTATAACTCTGGCTAAAGCTATACCTATAACTTCTTCCTATTTTTTAAAGGGTAGTGGTCCCTGTCTGCAAATTTATTTGTGTCAGTTCTCCCTGAAAGTACATCAGATGGAATTTTATTTGAATGAAAAACAGACTTTTAAAAATAAAACTCTCTGCACAAAACATTTTGTTGTTTTTTTATTGCTAATCAAAAGGTCAAAACAAATAAACAAAAAAAAAAGAGCCTGCAAGTTTTCTTCAAAAAGGTTGGAAAATGTGCATTAAAAGTTTTTATATAAATAATGTTTCTAAAAGGTATAATTGGAAATTAAAGGAGGAGTTTATATTTGAGAGTTTGTTTATTAAGCTGACTGGAGTTTAGGCTGTGTTTAAAAGCATTGCTTCAGAGTGGTTTATGTAGTTCTCTTCCCTTTACTGTATGTGTTAATTAACACGATATATATCTGAGCAAGTACTTGCACTCATTAAAGCATCATGTAAGCTGTACTGCAAGCAGAAGATGATCATCAGAGGGAAGATGACACTTAGTGTGTGTTAAATACATATAGAGTAAGAGGTACAGCATAAAGGCACTGCTAATTAATTACATTAGCTGAAGAGGCTTTTACTAGTACATGAATATAATTAAGTGTCTCAAATCCCACATACTCAGCAGTTCACAAAAGTTGTAGGGTTCCACAAAATGTGTGCAATCTTGCTTCTGCATGTGTCTGCAAATTGTGCTTGATTATCTGTGGTCCTGGTCAGGCACATCTCCAAGACAGAATAGGCAACTTGTCTGAACCAGTTTGTAACCTGCAATTTGAGGATTTGGGCATAGATGAGATGATTGCATGTAAATGTATTCATGTGCTGTGAGCCAGCAGGCTGTCTTGCAAACTTTCCTAATACTCATTCAAGAGAAATTAGCATACGTGCTGCTGATGGGCAGCGGTGGACCCCAGAAGTTGCCAGAGAAGCGCTAACAGCAGCTTGTTGTGCCAAGGGGCGGTCCTTTGGAAGTGGGGCATTTGCCAGATGATCGCACCTGTGGCAGTCTTCTGTGGAAGAGAACATGTACTTGCAGACAAGCTAGGCAGGAAAAAACCCTCAGTGCAGTGAATGTTCAAGCCTTGCGCCACAAGTCAGCGCTTCCCACGGAGGGATGGCCACATGCAGACCTCTCTGCTCCATAACAGAATGATCGTGTTCAGGCTCTTGGCTGCCTGGTGCCTGCCATCTTGTATAAGAGAAGTGAATACATTTTACATATTCACAGTATGATTAAAAAAGAAGTCAAAACAAGACGAAGCCCATATTCTCCTAACAGCCTGAAACCGTTCCAAATTTTATTTCAGAGAGTCACTAAGCCTAATGACAAAGCCATGTCCTCTAAATGCTCTGTCAATAACAACATCAAATGTAATTCCCAGATGTTAGTTGTATGAATTATATCATCATCACGTATGGCAAGCTGCTCACATGAGAGAGACAATTATGAGATGCAAACACTTTGATTAGGGAATACATTGCAGTCAAATGGAAGATTTTCTGCGCAACACATAGAAGCATACCAACTGTGCTACTACCTGCCAAATATTTATGCCATCAGCTATGACTTCAGGCAAGATTTTACAACACATGAGTCCGTATTTATGGATAGCATTGCTGAGTCTTTGTTAAACACCTTTCCTTTACATTAAAACATGGGCACTATTTTTTATGCATTTTCAGTATGGCTTGGATTCTTTATCATACAAGTTGCCTTACATGAGAGAAAGATTTCAAAGCTTGGAAACTGTAAAATAATATTCCTAAAAATAACACTGTAAATAAATAAAAATATAAGAAATTTTTGTTCTGAATGAAAGATCTGAATGTCACAAAATTCTATCCAATATGTTTTTAATGGGCCAGCCCCTCTCTATTAAATGGATTTTTGGCTGCTGTTCCACGGAGTAGAAGCTTAATATCCAGTACATCCTCTATGAGGGCACTGTAGCCTGCCTTTATGAGAGGATGGGCTCAATAATTTGTTAGTTCTTTTTTATCTCTAACTACGATGATCCTGCTTAAAAGCAGATGACTGAGTTTCCATTCTGTAGCTCCTAGTATGTGGGGGAAATCCACTGTAATTAAATCTCATAAAATCCTCTCACTCCCAATATAAATAATTCTCTGACATAGGCAATTCCCCCAAGTCTATGTCATAGCCCAAGGAAAACAAAGAGCAGGAACAGTTACTTACGTCCCCTTAAATATTTGATCATTTTGGACAAACTTCTGCCCTGATTACAGTAGCTGCAAGCCTCACTGAAATTAATTATTTTTGAGACAGAATTCGGATTACTGATTTTTCTCACTTTTAACATTACTTTCTATGAACAATGACTAAACTAGCATGTATCTGAAGCTATGTAAACAGCAAGACAATAGTTGTCTGAATTGTTCTACAACATGTAGTGTTGTATTTCTCATTTTGTACTAGAAACAAAAGCACATAAATCCTGCTTGACAGGTTTTGAGATTGAAAGTGTACTGGCAAAAGAAGAGCTATATGCCTCATTAAGCAAATTTACCAAAACCGAAGGATCCTCTTAGCTTACAAGTATGAATTAGAGCAATATTATTAATAATTTGCAGTGGTACAATACTACTTCCAAACACATTGCAACTTTTTATCCCCATTTAGGGTTTGGGATAATGGAGCGCACAGTCAAAAACTCTTGTCCAACAGTACATTATGAACAAGAGAGGGCTTTGGGTATATACCCAGTCCTTTGACCTACGTGCTGGATGATGCTTCCTTCCTTGTACGTGGGAACTTTGAAGCTACACCACCAGAGAGCACTGTGCTATTTCTGCACAGTATTTCTTACCTTTCCCTGCATGTTTAAGGAACTATTTTATTTAGTCTTTTTTTTTCTATGCCCCAGTAGAACTCAAATGATTGTTGTGATTATATTGGAATTCCCAAACATTTTGGTATCATTGCCTTGTGTGCATCAACAGCCCTTAGTTACCCTGACCAGCCTCACCTGGGACCTTCACCCCACTTCTGGCCCAGAAACCCCATTTAAGCTCAGTCCTGGGCCTGAGGTCCTTGTCTGAGCTATGGTGTAGGGGTGCTGGCCTGCACTCTTGTCTCCTCGGTGAACCTGAGACCTACGCTGGAGCTAGCCTGTCTCCTAGATGGACTTTGGACCCACAGTGTTGCCTGTCTCCTTTTGCTCCTGACCAGACTCCCTGGATGGCCCGCGTGACTGATTCATCCCCCCACCGTGTCTGGGATGATTGATGGACGCTGTCACCAGCACGCAGCTCTGCCTGCCATGCTCAGATGTGGTGGGCTTGTGTGCTGGTTGGTGAGGGCGCTGCCTGTGCCGGGCTTGCCTGGGGCTCACCCCTCCTCGAAGCAGCCAGCCCTCTCTGCACCGTGACATGTCTAACTGGCCCACGATCTGGAACACCTGCTACTGAAATTAGACCATGACATCCAGGTACCAAGCTATCTGGTTTCTGCTGCTCCTGACATATCTACCATGAAAGCATCATGTATTTCACTTTAAAAAATCCTGTAGTTCTGTATTGCAAGTGTCTAAAATCCCTGTCAGAAAAGGGGAGGCAATAAATAGCATATTTGGTGGGAAAATATTTTGCTTAGTGTCACCTAGTTTCTTCTGAAATTTCCTCTGTCTTTCTGAACTTCTGGCGTTCTCTTTGTAGCCTGGATTCTTGTAATAGAATACTTTTCGAACTGGAAAAGAAATTCCTCCCCCTTAATTACAATGCAGTTGAAAAAGCTAGATTGATTAAAAATGTTGGAAAACCCACAGCAACTTTATCTCCAGACAGAGATCAAATACAGAATAAACTAATAGTTTAGTAGAATGTGAGAATTTCCCATTTAAATGTCTTTCACCAGTGAAATTTGCATGTATTTATGTAGGGATTAAAAAGGTAAATCAATGTGGGAAATATCTTTTCAAATAATTCCTGGATCCATTTTATCCAAAGAAACAAAACAAGTTTGTCTGAGGATTTGTTTTCAACTCAAACTTCTAATACTTTGTAGGAACATGTCAAAAAATACAACCTTTTTCATTTTTGTCGAAATGTTCTTCAGAAGATCAAAGTACCGCCTTAATGTTTTTAAGTTTCATCGCAGAACTGAGTTATGAATACTTCTTAATCATTTAACAGGACATATAATAAATGTTCTTTAGCCATTTCAGCAGAAAGGTTAGGAAACTACTCATTCATTACTTCTGCAGCTTGTTACTATTAGCACAATTTTTAAGAGATCTCAGGGCAGCCCTGGCAGCAGCCTTTTAGAGGAGTGTAATAAAGCCAACCTTGTAACTATCCACACAGAATAAAAATCAAATATATGGTTGCAGGGATTTCTGGACAAGGAGGAAAAACTCCTAAATTAAAAGTACTTCAGTGGAAGCTGTCCCTGTAAATAAGCTGTTTAGCCCTGTTTATAAGAGGAAATGTTGATCTAAAGAAGGCACCAGGACAGAGAATTCCAAACCAGTCTCCATGCAGGCTGAGCTAGGGTATGGTAGTGAAACAGCAGTCTTGTATATTATGTGTCAGAGTGCAAATGTTCATGAAACAGAACGTATTTCATGTAGAAAAATGAAGTTCTTTATTGGTTTTCCACAGTGCCTGCCTTTCTTCCTATATGTGTGGCATTGATAAAACTGTTACAAGAAATGGAATAGACTTCGATGCCGTGTATTTGAGTAAGTAATGCACTGTAGCGGGAGTCAAATTACTTCTGTTGTAATTAAAGCTTTTTCTTTCTTGCTCTGTAGCTGTGGGCAAGTCATCCCACTTGGGTGTGCCTCTGTTCCTTCCCTACCTATTCCCTTCTTGGTCTTTCTGTGTGAAAAAAAACCTGCTTAAGCTATCACCTATTTTATACTCTGGAGAGCTGGGGAATCTTAGGTGACAGTGAAATACTTTAATCTGCCTGTTACACTGACAGACTTGCTATTTTTTCTCTGATGCTGTTATGATTACCCGTATCATTTCTTCTCAAAGTCATCATTCTTCACCATCAGTTTTGCAGTGTTTATCTAAGCCACCTTGATGTATACCTATCTTATGACCATCCCCATCAGTCCCCGATCTTTCTTCCAAGTCTAGTTGTGAGATTGAAAGTTTTGTTATTGCTAATCCCCAAATTGATTCAGCAGCATTTTTTAAAGAGAAAACACAAAGACTTTTTTTCCTCTTGGTGTTTTATTACTTGTTAATATATGACAAAACAGATTTATTATGGAGAAGACAGGCAGCATTTAGCATTGCTAAACAGAAAAACACTTCCTAGTCTTGCCCTTTTATGCCCTGGTGAATAAAAAGCTCTTTTCCCTCGAACTGTTTCTGATATGGATTAACACCACAGCAAAGATAAGTTTCGAACCTGCTAGGAACATGGCTGGGCTAAGGGCAAAAGAAAGGAAGGGCCGATAGAACTAGAGTTGCACTTTTCAGCTCCTTACTATCAGCTTGCAAATAGAAAGGGCTGAGAAAAAAGGAAGGCCTTGGCAGTGGGGATTTACAGCTCTTCTGTTTCACCACTCCTTGGCACATTGACCTCAGTATGGTATTCGGAGGAGTCTCCTGAAGGCATCCAAGGTATTGGGGTTCTGTTGAAGGAAGGTCTGTTGCTGAAATTTTGATTATATATCATGAGAGATTCTGGAAGCAAAGGGCAAATATCAAACTGAGGCACTTTGAAGGTCATCCGTTTGGCTGCTTTCTCATAACCCCCGTAAGGCATGGCAGTCCTGGCATAGGGGAATACATGGAGTTAGCAAACAGAGCATAGGTAAACAACGGGATTTAGAAAATAAACAATCAAAGTTATTGAGATTGTAAATGTTACCACTGTTGCAGTTGACCGGCCAACAAACCCTTCCCAAGCATATATACGTATCCATTGCCTATGTACTAAAAAAGATTTAAAACCACACACCCCCCCTGCTCCTGTGCACTTCCTTCACCCCTGTTGCATCAATCTCCATCAAACCATACACCTTTCACACCTGTCGGTACCCCGTACGTGTAGGAGGCAGAGGCTGCGTTATTGCAGAAATGAGTGGGATTTGGGTTTGTCCTGGGTACTGATGTCCTGAGGCTATGGAAGTGGGTAGCAAAATTATATAGAGAGGTTAACAGAAGATTGTTGCTGCCTAGAAATATTTGTAAAACTTTCAGTTCTTATCAGAAGCAGCAGGAAGATCCTGATTCTTATCTGAAGTACTGTGAAGTATATGGCTTCTGATCGTAAGTATTTTTCCTGAACTCTTGAACTTTAAATGGCTGCAGTAATAAACAGTGGCAAGCTAAATCTCCCTGGTCAAATGGGTCGAGAAAGAAAGGGAAATAGGATTAAAGTCCTCTTATCCTGCTGCGTAGGTTTTCTGTCCATAAGCTGAATTAAAATCTGTGGCTCTTAACGTATCTTCTCATTGTAGGCCTCCAAACATTTCATCTGCAGGAGACCGCTAAGCAACATGACATGCAACTTAAACTTATTTACATTGCACAAGACAGGAGGGCTATAGCCAGGGTTCTTGTGTTTTCTCATGCTAAATAAACTGAATTGAATATCCAAGAAGACTTACCGGTTAAAAGACTTGTAATGGGGGAAATCAGCTTTGGGACTATATGACAGTAAGTCAGTGGTGAACTGACTTTTGTCCTGGGGGCTGATACCCATTGCTTTTTCCCAGGGGGAGATGTAAGTTTTAAATATAGTGATTTTTTTGCCTCCTGACTTTCCATCTGTAAACAGAGGAATATAAAACACTCTGGTTAGATGACATTTACTCAATACATTGCCTTTCTGTATTCTGCTATTGAAGTTGAGACACCAGCTTTGTTTCCAGATTCTGTAACTCCTAGATCAAGTTCGAGATTTTATGGTTAGATTTCTCTTAAAAAAGACTGTCATACGCCACTTCTGTCCCTATCCACAAAAGCAGGTGTACATCAGTCTAAGAGCCACTCATGCAGGAATTTGCATTAGAGCATATATTTGAAAGCTAATTTTTCATTGTTCTCTCTGGTTGCTCAAATAGAAACCTCTTACTGCAAGAACCAATGTCCTTACCCCATCATCTCATTCACTACCTCGGGGGAAGCTTTATACAAGGCAAAATGCTATCTAATTTCATCATTTACTTCTCTCTTCCCTGTCTGATCATAGCAGACATCGTAACCCCTCCACATAAACATCATCATCATCATCATCAGATGCAACAAACAAAGCCCTGACTGTAAACTCCAAAACTAGGCTCAAACTCTGAAGTCAGCTCTAACTGACCAAAAACCTTTAACCATCGTATTTCAGGGTCTTGGCAACCCACAACCATCTTTACTAATGTCTACCTCAGTAGTCTATTCTTGAATGTTCTAAAATTACCATCTCCCTTGTCTCAGTATTTTTACAAGTTGGCATTTTCTTTGTGATTACATGAACAGACATTCATATTTTCCCCCTCCTGAGCCAGGATGTTAGAGACAAGCCTGGCTCAAACACCTCAGGATGGCTAAAAGCAGTTTGAAAATATGATGGGGTATCTCTATGGAAGTTAAAATCCTGTCAATGACAGAGCTGCACTTTGCTGTTAGTCAGATACTTGATTGCCAGAAATTTTAGGTTAGCTTCTGGCTGCTCCATTAAGCAAATGAGCTTAGACAAGGGTTTTCATTCTGTGTGCCTCTTTTTTTTTTTCTTTTTTCCTTTTTCTGCCAATTGTGTATAATACCACCTTGCTAGTAAGATCATTGGTTGTGTATTGATATGTAGCACACTTCTAAGATTCTCATCCTTCAGAAACCTTAAAACTCCTGAGCAATGGCTTCTGCTTAGCTTGATTAGAGTAGATGGGAATAATAGGTTAATGGAGTTAGACGTTTTTTTTTTCCTTTTTCTGC
>NW_008824648.1:1813803-1832606 GCF_000699105.1 Pygoscelis adeliae
AAAATCCTGTCAATGACAGAGCTGCACTTTGCTGTTAGTCAGATACTTGATTGCCAGAAATTTTAGGTTAGCTTCTGGCTGCTCCATTAAGCAAATGAGCTTAGACAAGGGTTTTCATTCTGTGTGCCTCTTTTTTTTTTTCTTTTTTCCTTTTTCTGCCAATTGTGTATAATACCACCTTGCTAGTAAGATCATTGGTTGTGTATTGATATGTAGCACACTTCTAAGATTCTCATCCTTCAGAAACCTTAAAACTCCTGAGCAATGGCTTCTGCTTAGCTTGATTAGAGTAGATGGGAATAATAGGTTAATGGAGTTAGACGTTCTGGTGCTTTCATGGTGCTATAGTTTGTGTAGAAAACATAAACCCTTATGAAGTAAGTGGCAAAGAATGAACACTATTATCTAACACTTTCTTCTTCATCGCACCTTCTTTCTTCGTCTTGCTTCTTTTCTTCAAACCTTGCCAAATCCTGGGCTTTCCTGGTTTCAGAGAATTGCAGACATGTACAAGAATCTCACTTCCATTAAAAAAATAAAAACAACTACCCCCCTCTTTCTGTGTGAAGGACTTAAACTAAGCAGTTTAGAAGTAAATTGATTGGTAGGGTTGAAAAATAAAAGCAGTTGGGATCCACCTCTGCAGTAAAAGCTATGGGATGATATTAATCCTCTTTCTCCCTGCACAAAGAAATAGGATAACAATGGAGAAAAATCTCCCATAAGAAGACAGAGAGTCTACACAGATTTCTTTTTCACAAGGATGCCCGGAAATGTAAAAGCTGATTTTGATATAAAATGTGCATTCTTCCAGAATGTAAATGAAAAACCTTGGATTTTACAAGTCACTCGTTTGGTCACTTAACGACAGCGGTTCCTGGTTCCCAAGCAAATTTGCTTTTTGTTGTAAAATCCCATAGGGACTGTTAAAATAAGAATTTCACCTGCTGATCTTCATGCAAGGGATTTGGTTCTAGAGGTTTCTGGCCAAACCAAACAGAGGTTAAATTAAGAAAGGACTAAATTCAATTAAAAATACTTCTACTCGTAAAGATATTGCTTCAGTAGACCAGTGGTGATTACCAGATAACTTTTTGAAATATTGCTGTTTCTTTCTGAAGATTAGCCAAAAAGTGCTGTTTGTTTAGGTGAAAACTTTGATTTGAAGTCAGGGCTGATAATACTCGAGACTGATGTGTCAGGTCAGACTGCTGAGCTAACGAGCTAACACTACTATCTCCAGTAGCGGTCAGCGTGAAACTCTTGAAAGCAAAGGGTGTGCCGTACTGGCATGCTGCCGTATCAACCTTAGGAGCTCAGTAATTAAGTTTCCCATCACTTCTTTGGTCCAGCCAAGGCATGTATTTCTGTTTCTTGCCTATGACTGAGCAACACAGAAGCATGCAAACAAAACTATCAAGCTAAAGGCAGTTCAACTTTTCTAGACTTTGCAATGGAACTTAGTTTGGAAGAATTCAGGTTTTAGTCAAATTTATTTACTTGTCCCTAAGAGTAAGGTTGGCACGAGCTTTGATAGCTTTAGCTATTTCTTGTTCTTGCAGAGACATACTTGCCTTTCTCAGTACCATCACCTCCTTCTCCACCACTTCCAGACAATTCCCCCGTACGTTCCCCTTCGCTGTCCCCAGGGCCTCCTTTGCTTCCAGGCCTAGGAGGAACAGCGGGATACTGCTGCTTACTGGAGCCATGCTGCCCAGCTGTCACTCCTCCTACCATCCGCCCATGGGCATAGCCATGAGCATCTTCCCCGTAATGCCCTCCTGGTGGGATGAACTTCTGAAAGTGATCCTAGGGCAGAAGAAAAGAGAGTAGGAATCCCTGTTACAGGACGCGGTCCATTCACATTTGTAGGGTTGGGTCCCAGAACGTGAACTCCTGAGTCCCCATGATCTGACCAGTTTTCTATCTCAGTTACCAAACCAGTGGCAGAACTTTGTGTGAGTTATTCTCTATATTCAGTATAGGAGCCGTTGTAGAACAGCAGCAAAGGCAATGGAAGCACACCTTTTAATGGACACCTCAGTCATTTTATATGATCAGGGTGAGAAGAGAGGGATCTGTGTATTGTCCCCAGCAGTGATCAGTATGAAATACAAGAGGAAGGGAGAGGAAATACAACTTTTGCCAGAGCAGGTAAAGGTCCAGACAGAGATACATTGGCTGACCTGTGGGAGAGCAAGCTGGACAAGAAATAGGAAGTGTTTTCATGTCAAGGTTAACATAGCCCGGCAAAGTCAGCTTGATTACAGTGTGGGAGCTAAGTGTTCCAGGGCACCAGAACAGCAGGGTACCTGTGACAACATAAAAGCCCGTATGTCTGTTTTCCATACATATGAAGGTCTACATGGGGAGGGGTATTTACACATTGAGAAAGCCTGAAGAAATAGCAGCCTGGGAAAACATGAAGGACTTCCTGGAGACCACAAGAGGAAAATTACTTCCTTTTTAGGAAGAGTTTTGTTTGTGGCAATATGTGCATTAACGAACCAAATCTAACCAGCAACAAGGCAAGAAAGCAAGCTGTATCCATCAGTAAAATCAAGCTGGTCTTACTGTCCTGGCCGTCCACTCTCCCCAGTCCAAGCTAGAAGGCACAATCCCCGCAGTACATAGTGAAAGAGCAAACAGTCCATGGAGGATTTATAGACCTTGTGGTGCCAGCACAACGTCCTGTCTTTGCACACAGCAATTTTAATAAATACTTGTGTGGAACAAAAACTGGTAAAATATGTTCAGAAAAATGTTCTATGTATGGGTCATAAGTGAGATCAAAGCTTGACTCCTATCAGATATAAAAAAGTATCTCTTGTGTATTATAGCCCATGCAGCTCTATAATACAAGTAACCTGGGTTATATATCACATATGGTCTTTCCTATTGGACTAGGGGACTGGCTATCGGTGTGCAAAGATGTAAAAAATACAGCTGAAGCTGAATGAATCTGTGGTTCCTTATGCTGCAATTCTGCTTGTATAAATTCATCTCAGGCAGTCAATGGGAGACAAGAGTGTCAACCTCAGGGCTGGCTCTCAAAGGGTTAAGGCTTTCTCAGGGCTCTTACACCTAGGACAGTTCAGCAAAAAGAAGCTTTCCAGGCTGTAAACAGGCTTCCAAGGCCAGCTGTTCGGTCAGCTAAAAATAGATAAGAAGTGAAAACCCCACAAGGCTCAAGGCAGAATTATCTAACCCTCTGCTCCCTGTGTCTCCAGCAACAGTGTCCAGGGTTTCACAGCAGGTCACCAGGCTGCAACCCAGGCAGGCAGCCAGCTGCAGGCTGAAGTGGCAGAGCTGGTGCCCCCAGGGCCTTTAGGGACTGTCTGTCCTTTTCCTAGCTGTAGGGAATTCCCTTTTTAGGCACAGAGGGGATAATGTTCCCCTGAATGTCAGGAAGCACTGAGAAGGGAGAGGATTGTGAGCATTAAGCTGTATGCAGGAGCTAGCAGGGCAATCTGTTCAATTATGTGTGGGAGCTATGTAGCTGTAAAAAGGCAAACTGAAAAAAGGGTTTTTTGAGGGCTAGAGGTCAGAATGAGGTTATTCTCAAAACGTTAATATATATGCAAGGTTAATGCTTCTACTGATTTGCTCAGTAATTTCAAGACAGGATTTGCATCTGTTTTCCTTCAAGTTTCATCCATGCTGTGTGCCCTTCCTGAGAATTAAATGCTTATTTCTCTTTTCTTCTGGTTACTTACATGCACTCTCCTGCAAAAAAAAAGGTCACAAAACATCAGCATAACATGAACTACAGTAAAAAGGGCTGGTTTGATTTTATGCACAGCAGTATTTGACGTGACCAGGAAGGGGCATCATTGTCATCTGGTGTTATTTTAAATTGCAGTATTGTCACTAAGCAGGATAAGTTTCAGTGAAGTTTCTCTGAAACACAGGGTCTGCCTCAGGAAAGCCACACCTAAATCTTATTTAGCTGCAACTGAAATTAGTTTGATTGGTCTCAGGCTAGTTCATGATTCTTCACAATGAGGTTATTCTCAAAACGTTAATATATATGCAAGGTTAATGCTTCTACTGATTTGCTCAGTAATTTCAAGACAGGATTTGCATCTGTTTTCCTTCAAGTTTCATCCATGCTGTGTGCCCTTCCTGAGAATTAAATGCTTATTTCTCTTTTCTTCTGGTTACTTACATGCACTCTCCTGCAAAAAAAAAAGGTCACAAAACATCAGCATAACATGAACTACAGTAAAAAGGGCTGGTTTGATTTTATGCACAGCAGTATTTGACGTGACCAGGAAGGGGCATCATTGTCATCTGGTGTTATTTTAAATTGCAGTATTGTCACTAAGCAGGATAAGTTTCAGTGAAGTTTCTCTGAAACACAGGGTCTGCCTCAGGAAAGCCACACCTAAATCTTATTTAGCTGCAACTGAAATTAGTTTGATTGGTCTCAGGCTAGTTCATGATTCTTCACAGATCCACTGGGAAAACATCCTATGTTCAGCAGACATCTCTACTCAGATAGGAAAGACCCATTTTCCATGCAATACCCCAGTCTACTCATCTGCTAGAATAAAAATATAATTTTCTTTAGTTTTGGCCACCACAATAGATTGTCTTAGCTCAAATTAATAGGAGAATCTTCTTTTCCTATAACAGGAGGCAAAGGCAAATTCATCTTTTTGAAATCTTGAACCTCACTGGATTCAAACGAGCTCATTCCAAGAGAGCGGAGCTCAGGAATGGCAGCCTCAAGCAGGAGTCTCGACGTAGTCAAAGCTGGGTACGTGCAGCTTTGTCTCCGGTACTTACAGCATGCCTCTGGTCAGGGTGTTTAGGGTAAAATATGGCTTACACTTGAGGGGAATGCATGTCTTGGGCCATTGCTAACAGGATGTGGAGCTTTTATGTATAGGCCTATTCAAATCACAAACCCGACCTCTCAGTTAGGGTTGATTGACCCTGTTGGTGGAAGTCACAGGAGAGAAGCCCAGGCGTGCCAATTGAGAAGGCTGATAACCTTCTCCTGTTGGCTCTGCGGGCAGATCACACAGTCCCTCCGTGGTAGGGTCTGCCCTGTCTGTGTGTTGCTGGAGGTAGTGGATGTTATCAGTCCCTGGGCGTCCCTACACTCTAACAAGAGAACAATTGTGGCAAGTTAACGTGATGTGTAGTCCCCTGGGTTGGCTAAACAAATTGTGCTCATGTCTTTGAAGTCCTTAGTGCTAGCAAGAGCCTGATCCTGCAGGCTGAGTGCCTAGATGGATGAATTCTGAATTCTCTAGAGCTGCTGCATGTGTCTCATGAAAAATAGAAAATGAAAGACGATCCAGCTAATGGAGCTGAGATGTCTAAGTATCTCAAGGCCCTGACGTCACTGCAGGCAGTCCCCAGGAGGAGACACTGTGTGCTCCCCGTCAGCTCCTTGCTGTGCCCTAAAGAGAATGATTGAGGCCACCAAATGTGTTTCTATTTCCACCTCACTGATAAAGAGCTTCCCAAAGGTTTGATGCCTATGTGGTTACTAACACTTCTGAAGTTACTGTGACTGTGTCCTCTCAGTGGCAGCCACTCAAATGCTCCTTAATGGTGGGATGGGAGATTTAAAATTCAGACAATCGGAGAGTCTTATAGACTGCCTGCTGTTTTTATCGAAGTGTGTGCCTCGGTCCTTAATTTGGAGTTGCATAGCCTTAAACCTATGATTCACTTAAAAAAAAAAAAAGGATGAAAACAAAAAGCAACCTCAGCTGTTAAAGTATCTTAAGCTAATTTTCTTTTTAAACATGCTCCCCCAAGAGGCACAGTTTGTGGGTTGAGCTCCTGCTTTCTATTTCCAGGTCTACTTGTGACTTGCTGTTTAATCTTAGTCAAATTATTTTTCACCTCTATGCCTGGATTTACTCATCTAAATAATGGGAATTTTTATCTAATACTACCCAAAATTATTTATATCTTATTTGTATATTTTATATCATCCTTGCCGCATTTTCTTTGTGGGTGAAAGAAATTGAGTTTCAGAATTTCAGTCCAAAGTTTTCTCACAGTGCTCCAACAAACTGCTGTGGAAAATAAAAGGCTCTTCTTCTCTGTCATTCTGCTGTTTCCACACCAGTCACTTCTTGAGTAAGAAGGCATCAGACTTCATGTTCACTCTTATGCAGCTTTGGGTATAGTTGGGACCTCCAGGTCTTCTGCACCAGTCCAAGTCCAGCACAGCAAGGCTTATTCTGTTAGAAAAGTTACGTCTCAGCTGGCTCGCTCCACTTAGGTCATAACCTGAGACTCTCTCATATGTCAGCTTGCGGTTATCCTGTAACGTTTGTTCAAGAGGTTTAATATTCCTTGCAGAACAGAATTCCTAGAAAGAATGCTTTTCCTAACATTTTCCCTTTAACCTTACCTCCGGTGATCTTGATTGGCATTCTTCTAAGTACATTAATGGGCAAACAGAGCCATCAGTGCATGCTTGTGCGTTAAACAAAGTAGCTGCATGATAACATCTCTGTTCCTCTGTCCTTATGCTTTCCTTCACACACTGTATCACGTCTGGCTATTTAACATGGAAGATCTCTGAAGCAAGTTGTTTGTGTACTTCTGTCTGCTGTGAAGCACCGCTTTTGGCGTTGAAACATAACCACTTCCATTTTCTTCCTGATGCCTCTGCTTACTCCTCTGAGTTCTCGTTCAGCAGCAAATGGAATACAGGATAACTCCTGCCATTATCCAGAAGAACAGTAATCCAATTCTTTAACCCTTTTTCACTTCTTATGTTTTGTTTCACAGTTGGTGTCTTAGCTTATCTGAAGAGACCTCTTGACCTGAAGTCCAGCAGAAATTACTTGCCAACACGTTCAGGTTGTTTTCATACAAGCATTGCCAATATGTGGAAACTGCATTTATTTTAACTTGTGGGCGAGTCTGAGAAAGTATCGAGGTGGGTTTTTTTGTTTGTGGGTCTGGGTTTTTTTGATGTACTACTGCTGATAATTGTCTGCTCAGATTCCACCTTCCTAATGGTTTTAATTTTCAAATCTTTCTGTAAACTGTCTCCTGCATGTAACCCAAATCAGGCCACAGGTTTTGACTAGCAGAAAGACTATTTTTAAGGATCCTCACTGGAAGAAAAACAGCATAACAGCAACACCCAAAAAGCATAACTATGGTTTTGTTTTCAGTTTCCACTTGATGATAGCAGGAAGGTCTTACACAGAGATTCCCAAAGCAGAGGTGGGACCTTGAGAGGAGTTAGGGCAATAATGAGTGGGGCTGTGAGGCTAAGAAACATAGTTTCACATGATCTTGATGTGTTTGAGGCCAAACAAATTTAGCATTATGAAGTGCTAAATAGGACTTCATAAGGAGAAAGGACTTCAGAAGGAGAAAAGGTCTGTGAACTGCTGATCTATTAATTGCTGAACAGTGAAGTGAGATTTAGGAGACCCAGAGATAAGACTCAGACTCTCTCTATGATTTTGGGTGATTCGTTAATCTACCCCATGGTTCATGGGGTAAAAATAAATGTAGTAATTTCCTTCATGCTATAGTAGGTCAGATGCTACAGTAATAGAGCACATAGCAAGATAGGATTTCATCATGGTCTTTAGTCAGTAGTAAATTGCATCTTGCAGCTTCACAGTGAGGTTGATAATATGCTCTGAGGCATGGAGAGAACCCCAGTTCCTGCGACCGGGTGGCACAGCCTGGGGCGAGAAGAAATCCTTCTGATTTACTAGACGGGGCTCAGTGGACCCCAGCTTCTCCAGCACAGCACCAAACAAGGAGGATGTCACATGAACTCTGGCAGGATATCAGTGTGCTAAAAGTGTCAAACTCAGCCCTCCCTAAAAACATGCCCTTGTACTGTACATTTGCAAGAGAAGAGGGTCACAGTATTGAAAACAGCTATACAGTAGGTAGTGCATTTCATTTTGCTCATGTTGGGAATGGTCAGTCCTTTTGACTGTGGGTTTAGCTACCATTTGCCTTTAACTGGATGGGTGGAGCCACAGCAGTGACAGAGAGAGTGGCAGGTTCTCCCTTTTCCATGGACCTGTCTGACGTTCACGCAACACAATATATATGTTTTCTCTGCTAAAAGTAAGGAGAGTGATCTGATTGTCCAGTGTGGTTGTGTGACTGGAGGAGAAGGAGGCGAAGAGAAGCAGGAGGGTGGATCGATGACAGGTGACTGCTGAGATCTTCTCCCTTGTGTGGAAGGTTTGTGGCTACAGCACAGGCTATTCTGGGACCCCTTATATGGTTTGGATTTATTTTTAATAACCTTTCTCTTTGTGTGTTTTTATATTACATTACCTTGCTGTTAAACTTTTTCTGGGGGAAAGAAGCAATCTGTACTCCATCCCAGACCTTTCTTGCGCTGCTTTGCTAAGTGTGTCCTGAGAAGATTCTAATACAGTTAAGAAATCTATGATAAAAAGCCAGAAAACACACCACCAGCTTTAAATCCCTTCACTGTCCCACAGCCTTAAAGTCACAAGGACTTCTTTGGGATGGGAAGCAAAGGACATGAAAATTAACTGGGATGGGGAAGTAACTGGAAGTAGCAGTAGGAATTCTTCACTCTGCCATTATCTTCCTCCCACAGTTCCCTTTTGTTTAAGCCTTCTTTTCTGCATCCGCCTTTGAGCAGAGCCAGGAGCAAGAACGGAAAGGAACAGAAAGCTAATCAAATATTGCAATCAAAAGGGCTTTTTGATGAAAGTTATTTGGTGCTAAGGTCAGACATTGTCCTGATGGTTTGGAAGATAACAGTGAGGCCACAGATCTGCTGCCTTTACCTGCCCAAGAGCAACCAGCTCTCCGAGAGGATGGCTGAGTTGCTGCGATCGCTCAGCTTTTCTTCTCACTGCTCGGACTGCCAGCAAAGGTGCTAACTCATGCTGGCTGTGGTGATGAGAATAGTTGTCCACAGAGGCAGTGGATGCAGCCTGGCACAGTGCTTGCACAGAGCACACAGGGCAGCCAGCAAATGGTAACAATTATGTTCGTGATCCTGCTAAGCTGGCCCCGAGAGAGGGCTGGAGGGCAGACTGAAGGCTTCCTGCACTGACCAATGGAGATTTGTTATCTGTACCATGAATGTGGAGAAAAGATAGCCCTGAAAGTGAATTATGGAGGATTTTAAAGCAGAGTACCAGCTGCTGTTTGGAGACCATGCCATTGTCCTCATATAGCAAAGCCATGAAGAAAATCCCTAGGCTTGTTAGGGTCTTGTCTGACCCCCAAATACATTTCTCCACAGCACAGTGTCTTACAGTCTTGCTCAAAGAGCTTGGGATCAGGGGTGTTCTGACAGAATAGAGGGAGAGATTCACTACAGAAAGGGTATGGAGTGAATGTGAGGCATGGATGAATAAACAAAGTAAGAAAAACAGATAACAAAAAAGAAGCGATTGTCATCAGCCTTTGTAATGTCAGTCTTGGAGGGACTCTGTTTGTACATGTCCGGTTTTGAGTCCGTTTGTCACAACTCATTTGCTTTGTATTTCTCTGACTGGACACCCTTAAGTGACACCCTCAAATTTTCAAAGTTTGGACTTCAGCCGCTTTATTCCCTCACTTTATTATTTTCTCACTCCTCCTCACTGCAGCAGATTCTGACGTATGAACTTGGCCCTCGTATGTTTTAGGAGCTCTGAGATTGCTGAGTATTTCTAAAAACAGCTTGCATTTCTCCAGGATTTTCATCTGAAGAGTCCAAAGTTCAACGCACCATTCATTCTTACATCCTTTCTAGGAGATAGCTCACTGAAGAGATGAACTATCTAAAGCACAAAGAGATGAAGAAACTGCCCGAAGTCTAACAACACCGGATATGCTTGCTATATCTCTGGTCTGTCATCCCTGATCTGTAATCTGACCTACTGTTGTAATTTTAATGACTTTTTTTTTCAGACATCTTTCCACATCCTGCTTCCCAAATTGTCATTTTTAGAAGTGAACTACAAAGATTTACTTATTGCTGCTTTTGAAAGCATCAGAGGGGTAAAAAATAGCGTGCTTTTGTTTGGCAGAACATTTTCTTCAGCTTGACTTTTATTATTTTGCTTGAGTTTCCTTGGACTGGAAAACAGATTCCATAAAGGGATAAAATGACACAAAATAAATTTTAAAGAACATCAGAAGAGGAGATGCTAGATCAAAATGCATATGAACCTGAAACATTTTCTACTTCTTTTACTGAACTGCTGACAATCATGTGAAAGGAGAGTTTCATTTGTAAAAGTTAAGTATCTTCAGAAGACTTTACACCAGGCAACTAACTGTAGAGAGAAGTTCAAAGATTAAATAATGGTACTAACTCATGGGAAAGGGGAAAAAAAAGAATGTCTGAATTTATACACCATATCTGATAGGAAAATACTTTAGAAGAAAACAAACGTGGCTTCTAGCAAATAAACTGAAGATATTGCAGTGTCAGGTTAGAGGTTTCTGTCTGAATTTTCATTTATGGAACTTCTTGCAGAAATGAGCAGAGGACTCTGCCCAGCAGGAAGCATAAAAGTGTATCCTACGCTAAAAATAGAACCGCACCCACTGGGGCTGAAGTCAGACCTGGATGGAACATTTCCATCTTGCAAAGAAGAAATTGAATGAGTACAGAAACAATTAGTCTTGCCCTGCACGGTTCTGAACACCTGACAAACATGCAGTCCTCCCTCATCACTCAGGACTGAATTTTCTCATGCTTCTGCATGTGTGATACCAAGTATTTGCTAAAGGAAACTAATGCTGCTGCCAAAAGGAAATAAAACTTGTGTGTTTATATAATTTTGGCTTTTTCCTGCACTTCTTCGCTAGTAGATTCCCCCCGCCCCTGGCCTGGGCACATACAGACAGAGGAGAGCTTGGGCACACTCCATTCCTGTTTCCCCTGGGTGTATGAAGCAGCTTTTTAGTTTTAATCTCCAACCTACCACAGAATTGTCGGTGAAGGCATCAGGGTTATTCTCATAAATGAACTTCTCCACCCTCAGCTGCCGTAATTTGAACATCTTGGATCCTTTGTTAGTGAGGAGAGAAAGCTCTTCTAGCATCACATCTCTGGGGATGCTGATCTTCTTCCCCAAGTTCAGCTTGGACACCTCTTGTGGCATGACTACAAAACATATGAAATGGGACACTTTAGGAAGTGCTCTGGTCCAAGTCTCTTGTCCATTGCTTCCCAGCATCAGTAGTGACTTCAAAGCAGTCAAATTCTCTTCTAAATTAAGTTTTTAGGAAATACCCTATGCACCAAATTTTTACATTGATGACGCTCGGATATAGATGGGTGGAATTTACTCTGGATTGCAATCAAGGCAAATCTGCACAGAGAAGAGTTGCATAAGGGTGGAGCTAGATGCATGTGTCCCACCTGAGAAGCACCTCAGTCTTCTCAGAGATGCTCAGAGCAGCAGGATTTGTTAGTACTGCCTCAAATGCACCACTGCCTTGTCTGGTTACTGCCCTACACCCCTCCTCTGGAATTAGATGAGTGGCAGTCAGCTCTTCGGATTGGGCTGACATAATAAATAAAGACAACTCTGGCGTGCGTTGGTTTAAACATTATCCTGAAACCATGGCAAGATTCAGTGTTGTTATATCTTTTTTTTGTTTGTTTTAAGGAGAATTTTTAAAGGGAAAAGTAGTTGAAGTTCTCTTCAAGTCTTAATACGCTGGTTACTCAATAAGTCCTTTTCCATTTAATTTGGTACCACCAATTCTCCATCAAAACAATGGATTCAAACATTTTCAGTCTAAAAATCTTGCAGAAATGCAGTTAAAGCCTTTCATTCAGAAACAAACAAGTTTTCCTAGGCTTTCTTTTTTCTGTATTAAGCAAGGCTAAGACCACTTATCCACCTCTACATCTTATTTACAACAGAGAATGAATCTCCATCCTTAAACTGGTATAAAATTGGTATAAGCGAATAAATTTTTTTTTACAGCAAGCCAATTTTATATAGCACTATTTCATAGCATAGGAGGAAATGCCCTTTAACTGAAAACTGGATTTTTACTTACTTGTTTACTTGAATAAAAGGTCAGGGACAAACAGAAAAAATATATACCTGTACCCTAGCAAAGAAGTTTCTACAGCCCTTTTTGGGGGCTGAAGGGACAGCACTGAATTGTTGCTTTTCAAAACCTCTAAAAACCTTCCCCATGCTGTCAAAAGTAAAGAGAAGATAAGGATATCACAGTTAATTAAAAGTCACCCTACCCAATACACAGGTATTCTGTAGAAAGAAAAGTATCCCAAGTTATATTCTCCTCTAAGAGACTTTGACTTTTTCAACTAATAAGTGCTGGAATCAAAGGAATTCTCTCACATAGAGGAAAAACAGATTAGAGACAAAGGTTATAAGAGAGAGAACAACACAGAATATAACTAGGCACCGCAATATTCATGCCCATAAAAGATCACGTTCTCTTTCCATTCACACTGGTGTGCATCCAAATTAATGCTGCAGGAGAATACGGGCTTACAAAGTGTAATCTAGGTCAACATTTGACCTGAGTGTGTGTCCAGTGCTTTTGAACAGTAAATTAGAAAATGTGATGTGGTTGAAGGCTGAGCTTTAGTAATATTTGTGGCTCTGCCTCCTGGTATGTTCGCTGCATGTCTTGCTCTGGGAGTTCAGTCAGACAGGGTGTGAAATTTTAAAGGCTGAAATTCAGGTTGAAATCCAAACAATTCTCACGTGTGCAGTTTTGCATATCTTACCTTCGTGTGTCAGCTTCCCAATGAGTTTAGTGGACTTTTTCCTTTTAACAGGAGCAGGAGTCCCTGCAAGGGGCATTCCCACAAAGGGTTCTCTGCTTTGCTCTAAAAACACAAGGAAATGGAGAATGAAACACTGGAAGGGTATTTCTTGCCTCTCTTTTAGTTGCCATCTACAGTTAAAAGATACACAGCCTTCATTTCACACACAGGTTCTTTTCCACCCCTTCCACATGAAGGAGCTAGTAAATGGTATCATCCCATACAGAATATCATCAGCAGGCCATTGTGGTGTTCTCTGGAGACATTATGACACAAAATATGGCAGCAGATCACAGCAGAAGCATTGCCAAGGTGCCATATAGCATTGTCATCCAAAATCGGCATTTTAATTGCAACATGGCAGTCTCCCAGTACCCACGTGTGCCACAGTGGCACTCTGTTACCATCTTGTGCTGCAGTAACAGAACATCAGTTTGAAATTTGCTCTATCATACCATGTTATAATACCATGCAGTTATCATTAGATGGTAATATATATTTTTATGTAAAGATTTTGGGTCTGTCCATGAGTTATTTGGGAGCGTTTTGAATAACGTGCAAGTTTGGTTTGGATATTTAGATAGTCCTATTAGAATTAGAATAGGTATTCAGAAAACCACTAGACTGCAAGTTCTGAAAAAAGAAGAAACAAATCAAAACCCTAAGTAATTCTGTCTTTTATGACTGCTACTGTTCCGTTACAGAAGGGCTGGAGGAAGAAGGCACAGGCAAACTTGTTAAAGGAAAAGTCGTTCACCCAAGTTGTTGAAGTCACTTGCACCTGTATCTTATGTATTGATCTTATCGCATATCATTTTGGAGGGGGGAGGAGGGGAAGAGGGAGATTTCTTCTGGTACAGTGTTCCCCATCTCTGTCCCCAGATAGGATGAGAGGCCTGTACTGCAAAGTCAGGGAAAATTAGGAGAAATCTCAGCAATTCCACTTCAGGCAGCTTCTCAGAGTCCTTCTTGGGGTTTATCACACATAATGTAAGTAGGGCAAATGTCTTGCCTTGACTTCAGCCCTGTCCATGCCCAAACAACAGCATATAGGGGGACAGATTCTCACCTAATACAATACAATACAAAGAAAAATGAGCGAAGACCCGTTGGCTTCAGCAATAGCAGACAGTAACTAACCATCTCTGTCCTTGTGCTTCTTTGCACTTTAGTTGCTTAAAATTTCAGAACTGAAGACATTGAACTATGAGTTACATTTTAAAACAAGCAAACAGCTGGCTCTAGGAGTTAGTACATTGCCCTTGTTGTGATCAAGACATTTTTATTTCCTATGTATTTTGCAGTTTCATTCCACCATTACTCCTTTTGCAACATGATTTTCATGTGATGAGGTGATGGTAACTGCTAAAAGAAGACCAGCCACAGCAAACCAGCACCAATCACATTGGCAAATACTCTCTTGGATTAGTTTTTCTTTCAGATTTCCAAGCTTTTCTTTTTACTGAGATGATGCCTGTGTAGTTCACATCATAAAAGAGACCATCGTGGTGTATTCCCAAAGCAAGCGTGAGCAGGTGCAGCCATAAAGCACGCACTGCACATTCTCCTCGAGCAGACGGACATCTGCTTGGCTATATAAAAGAAGCAGGCCCTGCTTGACAGGAAAAGGGCAATGCTGCCAGGAGGCGGGGGGGGTGGGAGGTTATGGCCCATCTGATGGGTCATACGACTGGCAAAACAGAGGGAAATCATCTGTATGCCCCAAACGTGGACTCCCTGGGGTAAGGCAGAAAAGGCTGGCCCTGGTGGGGAACCGTACTCCTCTAGCACACCCATTCCCAAGGAGCAGCAAGGGCAAGTCCATCCCATTCTGCTGTCCTCCTTTACTAATCCAGCAGGACTGAGGAATGGAAAACCTGCTGCATGCAATTGGTCTAGCATAAGGGAAGGGGCAGCAGCCTTTCACTATGGACAGGGTCCAGAGCTACACTGGGACTACTGCTCTTTCAACCACCCCACCACGGGGAGGCTGCTGGAGCCTCAGTCTCCATCCTCCCTGCTATCCCATACATAAAGCCAGGGCCACAATTATCCTTTTCTCCTCTAAGCTCTATCCCTTGGTTCAATTCCTCTGTCTTTTTCTGCATCGGTCTTTGCAGCAGTCACTTCCTTGGTTTTGCTGCACACCAAACCAGTCTTACCCTCTCCAGCACCTGCTCTAAACTATTTTGCTGCCCGGTCAACTCACCTCAGGCTTGCAGTGCCAGGCTCAGACCAGCTCACGCACCTGCCCCAGAGCTCGGCAGTGGGCTGCTTCCTCCCAGCCCGTCGCTGGGTGCTGCTGGGGAGGCTTGTCCAGCAGCCCCGCTCACCCAGGGTGCCTGGGCACAGGCAAGCTCTGCCCAGCACAAAGTGCTGATGCGAAGTGCTGTGAATTTGACTCCTGAAGGCTGCTCATACAGGCATCCTGTGGTTATTAATAGCCAACGGCCCAGAGGGCAGAGTTTCAGATAGCAACGCTGCAAGCCCCGAGAAGAGGGGAAAGGAAAAGGTTGCTCCTCAGGCCTCCTGCAGCCACTGCCTCAGTTCCCAGGAAGACCAGGCACTCTATAGGTGCCTCACTTCTTCCTCCTCTCTGTTCAAATCAGCATGCTATTCCCCTTCCTCCTCCTATTGCATTTTAATGCAATTCATAAAACCTTCTCAATATCCTGTTTGTCAGTAACGCCTCAAAAGCTCTCTTGGGTCTTGGCTCTGTTTTACACTCTCCTTCTGCCTCCTCCTCACTCCATCATTCAACCCAGTGTCCTCTAGGCTCTCATCATACATAATTTCTAAAATGCCAGGCATTCAAATAATACATCAGAAAGCACAGAAGAAAAACAATTGTATGCATGAAGCAAGAAGTAGTAGGAAAACCACAAAGTCTAGAAAGCTATTTACAGAGTTCTAGGAAGTAGCTGTGTAATGTGTATGGGAAACCCAACAGAAATCAAATAGCAAGGAAACTAAGTTCTTGATTCATGACAGAAATAGGGTTGATTGCCTGCATTTGGTGCAGCTTTGTACATGCAAATGACTGCCCTTCTTTAGCTCCTGTTCATTATGAGGCTACTCTCCCTGTTTTTTCCCCCATACCCAATTGGGTTCTTGTAGGATGAAGGGAACATATCTCATTTTACTGGATTACTCAAAGATGCATATACCTTTCAGCTTCTATGTAAAGCAGAAATCCTACAGAAAACATTGTCTTCCTATTTCACATTGGATCAAAAAGTTGTCCACTGAATAAACCTGGAGTCTAGTGGAGGGAAAAAAACCCACCAACACACAGCTGTGATTGCAGTAGAAAATCATCTGCACAGAGAATTGCAAGCAAAGCTGATATAAAGAAACATCAAGAGACAGTCACTTTCCCGTTTTCCTAGGTTTTGCAGAGTTGTTTTTGCTTGCACCAAATGCATATAAAACTTCCCAGTGTGATAAGTAGGTTGAAAGCACAAAGCATTAACCCCCAGTACTGTTTGGAAGATCCTCTATAATAGAGTGCTGTAACATACCTATGGGCTATAATCAGCCTTTATACCCTGCTTGGAGTAAGGGCATGTATGGCAATCTCCTGGCCTAAAGTTTCCCATTTTCCTCTCTCTTGCATCCATATAACCACTATGTATACCTCACATTGCGCAGCTCTTACTGTCCCTGATTTGTATCTACCGTAACACCATGCTGTAAGCTTTCCACTATCCAAAAGAGTACTGCGTCCTTCAGTGAGCCCAGCAGATACACAAAAATGATCCACAGGGGCCAGATGGCCCAGATCCTGCCCCCACACTCCCATGCTGGTGATCTGGGAGTAACTCCCCGGTGCTGTGCTAGTGTAAAACAGGTGTAGGGGATAGCACAACTGAACTGTAAACACCCACCGCCTGCTCTGGGCACCATCACAGAGCTTCACGTCTGGTGAAGACATTTACATCTGCACAAAGCTGGAGGGTGTCAAATATTACTATCACAACTGACCGTCTGTCCACACTTCACACCCACTCTGCACAAGTGCGGGTGGCCACAGAGGAGCAGGTCTCTTGGTATTGGCCAAGCCCTGCTCGCTGCAGATTGTATGAAGAGGAGTATTTTTTCACCGCATTTATTTCTCTTGGATTGGTTTAGCACCATGTTGGGCATTTGCCCAGAGTGCCCAGTGCCTGCTGTGAAGTTCAGTTGTGCTCTTTGAGATGCTGCTCTCCTATTCAAGTTCCCCGCATTCTAAACCCTATTTATCAAGGGAGCTATTGCCCGTCACAAGGTGATGGCATGTAGGGGGGGCATAGTGAGAACAGACACAATGTGCTGCTATATTGCTTAAAATCGGCAGCCCTTTGCCTCTCCTTTCCCAAAGGCATGAGGTACAGTTACCTCTTAATTTTAAGAAGTTTCTAGCTCCATTTTGATAATCATCTAAGAAATGAATGTGATTTATATTATAGGGTGAGAAGCTGAGAAATGCAGTGAACACTATATGGCACCTTCTTCCAGTCACTAGAGTGATGCTAAACTCTGCCTCCTCTCTACTTGCTTCCAGCTGCTGTTTTCAGACCAATTTATAGCTGCTGTATTATTTCTCCAGTCACCTCCTGTGCCTTCCTGAGCACAAATTACACCTTCGGGGAACAGTTTATGCCAAATGGATATCATGTGGAAACCTGCTGGATTTTAAGGCATGGTGTAGCTCCGAAAGATGGTGTAGCTCCAAAAGATGATGTAGCAGGGAAGTATGTCGTTGCTGTTCCCTGCCACGAGCATGACCACGAGGAAGCTGCTCCTCTGCTTCCTCCCACCCCAGGGGTTCACATCTGCTCCAGCAGGCAGCTGCAGGGACAGAGGAGCTGAGCAGGCTGGAAGGGGAGAGAGCACCCCATGGCTAGTTGGTAATTGGAGGTGAGCAGGAAACAGATGTGAGCCCTCTTATAAAACTCAAGAGAGACTACGGAAAAACAATAGCAAGGAGATGAAGAGTAGGCATGTCTAGCATGGTATGTGAGGATCTCAATGAGCAGGCACGCCCAGCAATTAGGACCAGGAACAAGGCACTGACAGCAATTCAGGGTGAGCCAACTCCAGGAGACAGGACTCCTCTGTGGATCCCCAGCCCAAAGGGCAAGAGGCAAGCAGGGTTAGGGGCAAGGCTAAGTACCTTGAAGTCCAGCTTCAAGGACTGATGAGAACTGTGGTCTGATGGGAACAAAGCATTTGTACGCCAAGTCAAGGTCTCGTGTGAGAAGTAGGCAAGGTGGTGAGAAACTGGAAGTGAGACAGGTTGAGCAGCCATATGAAGGAAAGTAAGCTAGGAGTAGAGAGTACAGGGCAGGATCTTTATCCAGGGCTCAGAAATAGTACCTGGAAGCTGAAATGATCAAATGGGGAGATTCCTTTATTCCCTAGATGCTGGTGGGTAGTATTTATGTTCCTAGACCAATCATCGGACTCCTCAGAAACTCCAGTAGCAAAATCCAAGGTTTAGACCAGCCTCTTGTCCAGGTTTTTCAGTGCTGTTGTGTCTGTGGCTGTCAGCAGGCTCAAATTCTGAAGAGACCTTGGCCACCTCCACTTTGAAAGATGATCCATAGCCCTCATTCAGTGCTATGTGAAGTCCCGTTCTGTCCTTGCAACCCTGATCCTCCAGAGGTTATTTGCATCTGCATGTGCATATGTACATACACCGGGTGGGACACAGGACCTAAGAGTGCAGCTGGAGTGTACTGCACAGAGCCTGAGCCTTGAACCCAGAAGGAATGTAAGAGAGGGTTTATCCTATTAGTATGGCACCAGGATTTATATGGTGATTTGGATAAAGCAGTCTTGAGTCTGACACTTATGCACCAAGGCACATCTTTAACTGAGATTCTCACCTCCTACTCTACCTTCAAATAAAATTATATGTCTCCATTTTCAGTTACCAGGCGAAGAACTAAATCCTGCTCCTTTCTCCTCTCTATGCAGTTTCTCCTGAGAGAGAGAAATGTCTAGTTCACTAGTCTAGAAATGTCAATGGTGGGTCTAGCAGTGACCTCACTTGTGCCCTGCCATGGTG
>NW_008824648.1:1832619-1842823 GCF_000699105.1 Pygoscelis adeliae
GCTGCAGCAGTCAGTGTCTTTTTCCACTGGGAATATTGTGCCAATCTGGTATCTCTGCCATAAGTAATATGATGAACTCAGCATAGATAAGAAGTTATGTAGAGCTCTTACTGTTACCTTACCCACTCATGCTACTCAGTGCTCAAGGTTTTACATCATTACAAGCCTTGCTTGATGAGCTGTTTTAGTTTTGGTTTGGGGTGGAGGGATTTACCTGGAGTGTGGTGAGGTTTGGTGGCTAAATTCAATCTTTGCTTGAGTACGTGGAGATTCCACTTAGGTCAGCGGGGTAGTACATGTGCCGCCTGTAGAACATTTCAGCACTTCAGGGAGGAGCTTTTAATCATACAAGGAACTGTCTGTATCTCACTGTGACCATCTCGCTCTTTCCAAATATACCCTTGGCTTAAGTGGCCTTAGGAATAGCCTGCACAAGCTTTGCTTTCTCTGACTTGTATCTTCAAAATTAATTTATTTTTGCACTGCATTCTTGTGCACCTAATTTCAAATGGTCTAACTTCAAATCACTGATGTCTGCAAAATCATTTCAAGAGCAGCAGATGAGATCTGCCTCGTTACACGGTGCTAGATGGACATAAGCAGTAGCTAAGACAGGCGTTATCAGCAGGGCTGTCTCCTGAGCACATTTTGATCATGTGGAAGTCTGGCAAATGTCAGTCTGGCAAATAGCCAGCTTTTAATTTTCCAAAGATAGAGAATTAAACCTTGACACTGCCCCCCTTTTTCCCTGGAGCCCAGGACTGATCTGTGCTGAAAGTATTCATAAGCAGCGGATTTCAACATGATTCAATCTGTTCTGAAAAAAAAGTTGCAAAACTCTTGATTTGGCTTTTTTCTTCTGGTTGTTTCTTATGTTGAAATACATCATATATTTTGTTATTTTAAAATATTTCATATATGCTTAATCTCTTCTACTTTTACACAGACGTCAGGAAGACTTGTCAGTATTTTGTAGCACCGCACAGTTAATGCCAGGCTCCCTCCTGCCACTAAGTGGGCTTAATGCACGATGAGATGTAGGACTGGGACAGAAATATGTAGGATTTGATCACAGAGCTGGAGTGTGTGTTGAAATTGCTGGCGTGCCCACGGTGTGTTATTTGCTGGGCAGCCTCTTTGCCTGCATGCCCCACACGCTGCCACCCAGGAATCCCCTCCAAGCTGCAGCAAGCCTCTTGCTGCCAAAACTCCCTGGTATGAGCCTGGCCTTCTCCTCTGGTATGTGGGACTGAGCAACGCCATATGTGAAGGCCAAAAGAGGATAGATTAGGAAGAAAGGATTTCCTAAGATTTTAAACCCTCCAGATTTAACACCACATCAGGTGAATGCCAAAACCCCAGGTAACTCAGAGAAGAACAGTGGCAACATCTAGTGGCCGTTGAAGCTATAGGTCTGTACTGCCTGGGAATACCCTTATGCTTCCTACATGCCACATACTTGCCCTGCTGTGCTCTTTGCTGGACACTTTTCCTTCCATCAGGTACGATTGTTTGGGTGTAGATATCCCCACTAGGCACCTTACTATTTTCTGGTTTTAACCTACTCTCTGAGTAGGGCACTGAAGTCCAAGTTCATCCCTAGCCTGCTGGATAGCTGTTCAATAATCCTTCGGCTTTGCTTTGGGCCAGGAACCTCAGGGCTGGCTCCCGTTCCACCTTTGAAAGTCTGTTTGTCTGGCTCCTTCTGACACGATCTGCTGTGAGAAGAAATGACTTTCACTTGAGAAGGCTGTAGAGTTGCTGTGCCCTGGACACAGCAACTGTCCTGCAATGTGCCAAACCATCTGGAGTAGGTCATAATCCTACTATGTCAGCTTTATTAAGCAAAACAAGATGCAGTCCTAATCTGCAGCCTGTGCATCTGTAAACTTACTTCTTTGGTAGCTGTGCTTCTGGTTGGACAGAAGCTCAGGATTGGCATCAGCAAACATTGCTGCCCCTTGGTGCATTTCCTGTCCACAAATCAATCAGAAATATGCTGATGTGCTGGTTTTGGCTGGGATAGAGTTAATTTTCTTCATAGAAGCTAGTATGGGGCTGTGTTTTGGATTTGTGCTGGAAACAGTGTTGATAACACAGGGGTGTTTTAGTTACTGCTGAGCAGTGCTTACATAGGGTCAAGGCCTTTTCTGCCTCTCGCCCCACCCCACCAGCGAGCAGGCTGGGGGGGCATAAGAAGCTGGGAGGGGACACAGCCGGGACAGCTGACCCCAACTGACCCAAGGGATATCCCACACCATATGACGTCATGCTCAGCATATAAAGCTGGGGGAAGGAGGAAGGGGGGAACATTAGGAGTGATGGTGTTTGTCTTCCCAAGTAACCGTTACGGGTGACAGAGCCCTGCTTTCCTGGAGATGGCTGAACACCTGCCTGCCCATGGGGAGGAGTGAATGGATTCCTTGTTTTGCTTTGCTTGTGCACGCAGCTTTTGCTTTCCCTATTAAACTGTCTTTATCTCAAACGACAAGATGTCTCACTTTTCCCCTTCCAATTCTCTTCCCCATCCCACCAGGGAGGAGTGAGCAAGCAGCTGTGTGGTGCTTAGTTGCCTGCTGGGGTTAAACCACGACATCTGGATAGTCCCAAGACCCACCTCCAGACCACTGCATAAGGGACCCCTCCTTGTAATTAATCTGAAAAACATCCACAAAATTATACCTGGACAAGTGTCCAGAGCCTGCAGCCTAATCCTACAGCTGACCCCAGTGTCTCCTGCAGTGCTCAGGAATTGCTGTCTGTGAGTGACATGCATCTGGGAAAGGCGACCTGCTAATGCTTGTCCTAAACTGAGCACAATGAACCCCTCAGGACCCAGAAATTGAGTAGACTTTAACATGAATTGGGTTAGGGTTAGAGTTAGGATTAGGCTTGGAGCCTGAGGATACAATGGGATATATTTGATTTTCTGGCTGATTTGGTTTTCTGATCTCTTGGTTAATATTAAGTTGAATCATTCAGTGTGAGTTTATATTTGGATTTACCAGAGCTGACAAACTTCCGTTAATACCAGATTTACAAACAGAGGCTAGGGTTTAGGTTAGAGCAGGCTGAGGGGCAGGGCTGGGGCAGGCCAGCTGGGGCTGGTCCATAAATTTCTTCACCCTGTCAGTGAGCGAGTGTTTTATAGCCTGTAGTAGCAAAGTTTTGGATCTCACTTAAGTTTTTGCTTGCATGGGGCTTTTTTAATGTATAGGGGTTTTAAGTCCAACTTAGGTGTTTAGACATTCCATCCTCTTTTGGACTCCTTTTATTCTCTTGGCCTTAGTAGTTGGTAGTGCTAACTGCATGTGCTGTACACATAGCAGTTCCTCCTGGGTGCCAAGCAAAGAAGGTGACAAAATGCCACATGTAAAGTGCATATCACAAGTTTATTCTTCTGCACAAACAAATAGAAAGTGACTGTAAATTGGAAAAAAAAAAAAAAGACAAAACAGAAAAGGAAAAAAGGTATTTCCATAAACAAAGATGCCAACTCTGTTCTTCTTCTGGGGTCACATCTTCCACCAGACAGAGCACTGCTGCTGGGCTCCCACCTTCAGAGCACTGATGAGTCTCTTCTAGGAAGAGGGTCTAGTAGGGGATGCTGGATATTATAGCAGAAAGGTAGCATATTCTTTCCAAGGGACAATCTTGGCTTGCACTGTGCTCATGTCTGGCGATCGGTGACTCCTCATCACACCAGTCTCTTCCGAGATTCTTCCTCTCAGCTGCTGCAGGATCTTGACGTTATCTCTGGCAAGTGTTCCCATATATTGAGAGGGAAAGGACTGATACTTCTGAAGCAAAGGTAAACCCCCAGAATTGCCATAGCTGCAATGTGTAACCTGCAGCATGCTAGAGAGGAGGGATGATAGGCAGTTTTAAATCAGGACCCACGCAGACATCTTCAAATGCTTAACAAGGGGACACTGGGGTTTGGCCTACCACTGCAGCTTATAACTTAGCAGGTGGGAGCTAAAACTTGTCAAACAACTGTTTATGTCTGTGCTTGTTCAACAGCTGAGGAATTAGAAATTTGGAGAGGCTCAAGACAAGCTTACATGGTTCAAAAGTATTCCTCATAACCTCACCTGTGACCTTTCTAACAGGCCAGCCACAATATTTTAATGAGCAGACACTAGCAGAGCTGCTTGAAGCCAGGAGCAGTGCAGGTTTCTTCCTTATAGCTTAGCAGATGCATCTCAGTATTATTTCTCATCTCATGCTACTTGCAGCCACAGGCCTTATTTGGGATACACCACAAGCACTGTAGGCCTCATCTGCAACACCCTCTGCTTCTGCAGATCAAGTCCTGTGTCAGCATAGGATCCAGAAAAGATCGGGACAGGCTGAGATCCATCAAACTACTTTGGCTTTGCTTCTAAACATAGCTTTGAACCAAGGATGTTAGAAGTGAATTGCAGGATCCCCAGCCTCCTGGTTCTTTTCCTTGCTCTGATGTTTAATATTCATTCTCCAGTCCAACCTAACTTTTTTTCACCCCCTGCCCATTACATTACCAGAAATGATGGGCCAAATGCAGTTATTCCACTCACTTGGGTCCTGATATCTAACACTCAACAGCGTTTGGCCATCACTCCTTGGCTTGTATCAGTGTCTCCTAGAAATCTGGAGTAGGACCACTGAAATACTAACCACATGCGATCTCCCTTACATGCCAAGGCCAGACCTCTCTTTTTTTCCAGTGGCAAAATGAATTTCCCAAGACACTCAGGCTTTTACTTACCTTTAGGGGCCTGAGGGAAAGGGACACTGGAGTAAGATTCAGACTTTCTGAGGTTATTTCTTCACTGCAGAATTATCTTGAGCACCCTTTCTGCGGTCCACACAACCCCTCTCTAAACCCGAGTTCAGTAATGCTTTCAACCTGGGCTAGCTTGTCTGTCGAAGGCTAGTGGCTAAAACCACTAGCCAGTGACAGACAGCACTCCACAAGGAGACTAGAGAGGAGGCTTCTGGAGCACTGCTAGTCCTTGAGTTCCTTCCCACAGCTTTCCTAGAAAAATAGAACACTCCTCCTCCCATGTTTGGGAAGAATCACAGAGATTCAGCTTGCTACAGCACGCAGGATTTTTTTCCAGAAATGCTGGCAGTGCAATGCAGCACAGGATGAGTGAGAAAGTAATCGTCCAAGTTACATTTTGTATCATGGCTGCTCCCCTTCACCAGAGTTAAGTGGATTCTGGTGATCTGAATTAACTCTGTGGTGATGACTTGTCCTAAGACCTCCCCTCTGGGGCTTTCCAGGAACACATACAATCACCTCATCAGTTCAGGTCAGCTGCTCCTACATCATACAACCAGGTGCAGCACCTCTTCTGGCTCAGCCACCCCTTTGCTCATTAACTCAAGGCATTCCCAAAGGTTTTCTCTCCATCCTCTTCCCATGGCTGATAGTCTGCCAGGTGAGGTGTAAGTGCTGTCCTCCTCCCTCCCCAGCATGCTCATCCTATGTTTCAGGGCCCCCAGGAACGTGCACTACAAACACAAGCCTAGCCAGAGTGTGAAGGATTCAAAGGCAGGATTGTGTATTACTTTTCCTTTTCTCTCATTCTCTCCCCCCCAAGCTTGTCCGGGACTAGAGCTGCTAGCTAGGTTCTTCAGCCCCCTTTTTCTTCGTGGGAGAGCACACGTGCAAAATCTCCAGGTGCTCACAGAGAAGCACGTGAGAGCCGCCAAGAAAAAGTAGAGCCCCCAGCTTTTGTGAAAAGAGCTACATATCGTAAGCTCCAGCTGCATGGAGGAAGGTTGGCTTGAACTTAGTGTGAAACCACACTAGCTGCACTGCTTACAGACAGTAAGCTGTGCATCAGCCCCATTTGCACTCCATTTGTTCTCCCCAGAACCTACAGTTTTGTACATCCAAAGTTTGTGCTCCGTCCAGTCAGAGAATGGCTTCTGCTTGAAGGAGAGAAGCAAGTCTAATGAGATGGAGACAAGTCTCAAGCAGGGCTATGAGACCCTCATCCTGCCTCCAGTACTCATTCCTGAGGGTCTAGCAAAAGGCTGGGCAATCCCTGCCCAAGAAGAGGTGGCAAGCCCCTTCCCTGCAGCTGGGGCATCTGATGTGTTTGGGAGCCAGTGCTTCAGGAGCAATGCTTTCTTGGTGTACTTGTGGAATCACACTGTAAAAGTGGCTGCTGCAAAAGGGGGAGCACAGGCAGAAAGCAAATGGCAGGGGTGTGTGCAAACCAGAGCACAAATGACATGCACACACACATGCACAGTCCCTACTAATATCCTGAATTCTTCCTTGAGAAAGGGAATGCTTTCTTCTTGTATGCCTTTAGCGTAGGGATTAAGCCTGAGGCTAGCCTGGGACATTCAAGGAATAACCAGCCCTGTTTCCCCAGCATCGTCAGCAAACTGAGCTCTGTATGTGTGTGAGTGCAGATCCTTTGGGACCCTCAGAGCACTTCAGTTCTTACCAAATAGACTTCAAGGATACTTAAATTATTTAGTATGAAATTCTACTTGTGACTTTCTGTTTTGCTGTCCTCCACTTCCATACTGACAGCGTCTGTAAAGGGGCTCTGTTTTCCAGCTCATCACAGAGTTTTCAGCAAGTTTTATGTCATGACCCATTGCCAATCTAGCCACAGTTCTGTCCTAACCTAAAGAAAAAGATGATGTGCAAATGCATATTCAATCCTGTCTCCTTTTAAAGCCAACTGTACCTTCTCCCACGCAATCCTCCTTTGTACTTACAGCATCTGTATCCTGTTCCAGTGGGACTAATGCTGCAGGACCTTCCTTGCGCCAACCAGCCACTGCCTGAGTTTAGCTTTGCCTTTGCGTATCCTCAAAAATTGATACGTCCTTCTGCGGTTCCTCCAGCTTGTGCTAGCCCCATCAAGTCCACTCAATGCCCCTCTTTGGCAAACTGCTCTGAGACCTGCTAGCCATGTTTAGCACCAGCTAGGATGACTCTCTGTTCTACCCCCAGCCCTGGTGACTGGAGGAACGGGCACACGTGGCCACCCTCCTGCGCAGGGCACACTGCCCACGCATGTATGCGCAAACACCCCCGCTCACTCTGCTCTCTCACCTCCTTTCCCATGCCCCTCTGGAGGGGGCTCTGGGAGAAGTGTCCAAGGCGAAGCCCCACTTCTACTTTCACTCCCTGCTGAGGGCTGCTGTGTGCATGTGTGTGTGCACCCACAGGTGTGTGTGTACAGACTGACAGGCTCAGAGAAAAGCAGTCTAATGGGGAAGCTAGGGCTTCTGTACTGTAATCCCACCTCTGACCCTTTCTTCCTGGAAAGCTCTTGCCCCCCAGTCTCCCTCCATTCAGGGGTGACTCCAAAGCCCTTGGGAAAGGAACACCACTACTGCCTACATGTCCTCATTCGAGACAGCCCCTGCCATTCACCCCCTCCAGAGGTGGGTTTTGCCGCTGCGTGCAAGTTCCCAGTCTCTGTGTACCACACATGTGCTCTCTCTCCACATTCTTCCTCCTGCTATAGCCACAGCCAGTAAGCCTTGCCATGAAGCTGCCCATCTGAGACCAAGGGGAGGCTGAGGGAGAGGGTGGTGCAGAAGGGGCGTAATTTTTTTTTTCTCTTTTCTTCATTTTGTGTCACTCATCCCAATGTACTGAGCTGACATGAAAGACAAAACGAGCACTACCTCTGCGGCGCCACGGACGGGATGGGAGGGGTGCCTGCCTCAGTGGTGGCCAAAGCTCGGCCTCCACACATTGGCTTGCATCCCCGTTCTTGCTGCTGAGAATTTGGGCCTGGCCACCTGAAACCGAGAGGCCGAGGCTGGGTTTGGGGAAGGCCCCTGGCCCGCCTGACCGGGCTCTGGGGAGCTCTGGTATGGCTTAGGGGACTGGCTGAGCTCCACCTGGAAGAGCGCCGGTGTAGTGGGGGCAGAAGAGGCCATTTCTGTTCTCCACACTGGCTCATCCAACGTGGTGGCCGAGCGGGGCACAAGCACAGTGGGTGCCAGGCTGCTTGAGGCTGGCATGGGAGCCGGAGTAGAGAAGCGACGAATCTCCTGGGTCTTGGCTGTTTTCACGGGGACCTGCTTGGCTGCCATGAAGGACGAGCTAGCCTGTGGGGCTGGCTGACCAGGAGAATCCTGAATGCTGGGGCTTGGGGGATCCCCAAAACAGAACATGGCTGACTTTAATTGATAGGGCTGGTGGCGCATTAAATCAATGACCTTGATCCCTGATTTCTGGCCAGGTGCCTTTTTCACTTTGCTCTCTGCTTTGCTAGCCTGAGATTTGCTGGCTGCCAGGGGATAGAAAGGGGAATGCATTGGGTTGTAAGCTATTGGAGGGGGAGCCCGGATATTGGGTGAATATTTCCAGGATGAGGGTAGAGAAGGGGAAGGAGAGGGGGTCCTGGGCTTGGACTCTGGCTTCGGTGGTGTCTCCACCACATATTTGTCCATGCGGCTCTGGCGTTTGGCAAAGAGCTCTGCCCCCTTGCCTTTAAGCTGAGGCATGTCCTGGGCCCCATTTACCAGTCCAGCATCTTGCTGCTGAGGCTTAGGAGCCACTGGAGGTGGGGTCTTGAACTTGCGGCCAGAGGACTGCATGAAGTTGCAGGCCTCAGCACCCAGGCTGAGGAAGTCCTCCTCAGGCCCAGACTCAAAGCCTGCCCCGGGGTGGTCACCTTTCGGCTTCTCATCCAGGTTCTGCACCAGAGACAGGAGCTCGGGGTTGGGTGAATTCTTCTTCTTCTCCTCAATCTTACTGAACATGGGTTTCTTGTTGCCCCGCCGGCGAGCCTCCTGCAGGATGCCTGTGCGGGGAGCCGGCACGGCAATCCTCTGCTCCCTGGAGGTTAAGGGCTCAGAAGGAGGTCGTGGCATTGCTGGTGAGACGGCAGGAGAAGGCTGCTTTGGCATGGGGGAACTGCTTATCGTGTGCTGTGATGGTGCTGGACTAATATACAAAGAAGAAGAGGCAGTTCCAGGGACTCGTGGCTGGGATGCTGCGGAGGCCACCTCCCCTCCTGGCTTTGAGGGAGTTGACAGAAAGATAGAAGTAGTGGATGTCCGGGCAGTGTTGGCAGGAGGCTTAGTCTCTGGAGCACTTCCTCCCCCTGTTGGCTGTGACTCCAGTGGAGGTGTTGGCCTTCCTGGTGCAGGAATATACAGAGATGTGGAGGAGCTGACTGGACCACGGTGTGTTGGCACTGGTGCATTGGCAGGTGTTCCTGGAGCCAGAGGCGAGAAAGGAGGAACCACCATGCTTTGCCCACCCAGACTTTCAGTAGGTTTTTTGGGTGCAGATGGCCTGAAGATGACAGAGGATGTTGCTGGGCGTTGGCCAGAAAAGCCAGGAGTAAAGGGCCGTGCAGACCTGTTGAACATGCTGCTTGTGCTTGCAGAGAAGGGGTCGGGGGTGCTTGGGGGAGGTGGGAAGAAAGTGGGGCTAGGGGGAGCCAGGAGCTGAGCAGGGATGGTGGCTGGCTGTTTGCTGGGCACTTGCATGCCTTCCAGGTGGATGCTGAGGGGCACGCTGTCTGCCTTCTGTGGCACAGGCATATCTCCGTTCACCGTGCCCTGCTGTGGCTGGGCAGCTGGGACAAGCTGGGGGCTCTTCTGCACAGGGACTTTCTCAACTGTGTACTTCCCAGCCCGTTCCCTCTGCTGCTCAAACAATCGTGCTCCTTTACCTGAGGCCTCACTCAAACCTTTTTGCTTCTCTTCCTTCTGTTCAGAGTCAGACTTGGCCTTTTCAATGTCCAGGTAAGTGTTGTCCCAGTCTGAGTGATTAGTTAGGCTTCGGGCATCAGAGAAACCTTCCTCATCAAACTCAGACTCACTAGTTGGAAAAACTCCGTCTTCCTCCTCGTAGGAGCGGTCTTCGTCGACACTCCCAAAGCTTACCAATGTATACTTCTTGGCCCTCTGCCTCCGCTTCTTGAACATCAGCACCCCCTTGGAGTGGGGGTTGGGTGCGTCTGTCAACAGGGACGCAATGGTTCTGCACTTGGTTTTGGCTTCTTTCACGTTCTTCTCTTGGATGCTCTCGTGGCGGTGGAGCTCTGCAAGAGACAAAAAGAGGCAAGCTCATTGCTCAGCAACAGGCTGAGTGGGCAAAGGTGGACAGTGATACGGCTATAGGTATTCTAGTGCCCGTACGAGGAAACACACTGTCACCCCCTGCCCTTCTTTTTCTTTCCTACCTTTGCTGATAGTGTCTTTAGGAACTGCTGAT
>NW_008824648.1:1842861-1850279 GCF_000699105.1 Pygoscelis adeliae
AGGTGTGGGGAGGGAACTTCCCCCACTCTGATGGATGGTCTCTGTTTCCTGGTCAGACCTGGGATTTCCTGTTTCTGCAGCATGTGGCCAAGAGTCCCAGGCTGTATGTATCTCACAGCGTTTTTACAGTACATGCCCTTGCTCCTGGGAATTTTTACCATTTACTTATCACCCTGAATGTGGAGCCCTGCTTTTTGTAGCCCTACCTCCTCCCATATGGAGGATTCCCAGGAGCAAGCAATCCCTCTGGCACTGAGAGTTTGGGAAGCAGCCGCTGCTACTGTTAGCACCCATGCATATGTGCAATGGGAGAGGTGCTCTGCAGGCACAGCCGGGCTGCTCCTGCTCTGGGCCCTGCAGTGCCAGCTACAGAGTCAGTGTGTCTTGCAGCAGCACTGTGTGTAGGGCTGTTCACTGCTCTCTGCAGTGGCCCTGCAACAGCAGGAGGCATGTTTTCACCCTTGCTGCAGTCCCTTGCCTGTGCCCCATGCCCAGCAAGAAAGAAGAGCATTTGCTCCTGAGCAAGAATCCCAGACCTCCCCAACTGATCAGCCAGGCCAGAAGGAATCCACTTAGACAGACTTGCTTGGAAAAGCCAACACCTGTTGGGACACTGGCATGAAAGTGCGGGATAATAATTTTCCACCTGCTCTGCCAGCCCAGTCAGTAAAGCCCCAGGGAGGAACGTTGTGTTCTCTGCCCTGCGTGCAGGGAAAGCAGGGGGTGAACAAGATTCAACAGTAAAACCAAACTCAGCTGCCCTAAGGAAGCTATCGACATGCCTTGAATCAGTGTTCAAGTGACAGAAATCAGCACTAACCTTGTACAGGAAAAAAAGAACATACCTAAACCATAGACTAATTTCTGATTTCTTGCATTTCATCCTTTTCCTTACTCCCATTGTCTTTTTCCCAGCATGATAGTACAGATGAAACATCCATTCACTGCCTGCATCTAATAATCTGTCAAAAAACTGTGTAGCACCTTGTCCAGCCCTGACATTCTCCAGAAAGAGGTACAAAATTATGCCCTGCTGAAGGGAGAGGAGAGAGGAGAGGAGAGGAGAGGAGAGGAGAGGAGAGGCATGATAGTACAGATGAAACATCCATTCACTGCCTGCATCTAATAATCTGTCAAAAAACTGTGTAGCACCTTGTCCAGCCCTGACATTCTCCAGAAAGAGGTACAAAATTATGCCCTGCTGAAGGGAGAGGAGAGGAGAGGGGAGAGCTGCAGGCAGTGCTGGGGGACGGTGTTAGCTCAGTAGAGGATGGAAGCTGCTCAGTCCTCTTGGGATCTGACTTCTGACCATTTTATCACAGAGCATTCATTCAGTGGGGATCTGCTAATGTGACAGTTACCTGCAGTGGGAGACAAGGAGCTTAGCTAGGAAGGATACTAGTTTTCCTGAGGGCTGCAGATGCCCCCCCAAAACCTGGCTAGGCTGCACAATTCTGGCAGGTGTCATCACTCCATACTGCACCAGTGTAACCACAGCAGAAAGAGCTTCCCTCTCTCACCCCATGCTGAAAATAAGGTGTTGATTTGCAGAGCAGTCATCCTTCCAGGAAGCTTAAGATAAATACAAGGAAAGACTCTTCTCAAGGTTTGCAGCCATTCCATGGCACATGCTGCTGCTTTGGAATTTCAACAAAGGGACTTCGGCAGTTTGAGATCACCTCATGTGGATGCACAGTCCATTTCTCTCCCCTTTGCACCCAGAAAACTGGAAACAGCAAAATCAATGCTGAAAAAATGGCTCACTATTTGTACTCCCACTTGCAAAGGGAAGGCTCTCTGCAAAACTTTCCTTACAGAATGACTCCACCTTGCTGAACCAAGACTGAAGTAGTTTCCAGGTTTTTGTGGAGACTTACTGCTCTTCAGGGCAGTCATAGACTTGCCCTCAAAGACCTCCTGTTCATGATGGAAACGAGCTACTGTTCCTGAAGGTCTGTCCACTCCACTTAGAAATCTGCACGCATGTGCCTCTGGGGGTTGTTCACAATGGAGGAAATGAGAGATTTCTTTTTTGCTACAAGCATCCTTGCTACAAGCTACTATACCTCACCTGGCTCGTATTTTGCTTCTAAATTTACAAGGAGGAAGAGCAGCACTACAGAATCTTAGTCAAGTCCAGAATATGTAAACTCTGGGCCCCGAGTGACTCACAGGAGGATTTCTGGCATCAGGAGCTAACAGCTAGGGAGCTACACCACCCAAAGTGAGTGTCTGTGCAGCCCCTTCCGGCAGCAGAGTACCATGAAAGCGCTCAACTCTGGGCTAGCAAATACTGTCAGAGAAAATACAACAGTAGACAGTCTTGGCTTATGCCTCCACCAACTCTTTGTCCTGGCTCAGCATTAACATCCATGCACAACTTCCCTAGGAAGTTGCTCTGAACTGCCCTGTGCTCTGAAGCAGCTGGCAAGTAAGGCCCCCTGAGACCTGCTACTCGCCTCCCTCTTCTCTTCTTCCTCCTTTCCTTCTCATCAAAGGCTAAAGCACATACGTGATTATTCCAATCCTCCCAACAGAAAAATGATCGTGGTATTCAAACTACAATCTCCCACAACAGTTTAAGAAAAAAGGGAAAAAAACATTACTTGCTGAAGGTAAAGAGCAGTGAAATCAGAACAGGCAAAACAACAGGGAAAGGAGAGAAGAAAAATGAGAGGAAAGGAAAGGGAGAAGAGAAAAGGAAAAGAAGAAAAGAAAAGAAAAGAAAAGAAAAGAAAAGAAAAGAAAAGAAAAGAAAAGAAAAGAAAAGAAAAGAAAAGAAAAGAAAAAAAGGAAGATAAAAGAGGGAAAAAAAGGAAAAGAGAAAAGAAAAAATAGAAAAGAGAAGACATCTGTACCTGCATAAGGCTGATCCAAGCTTGAGAAGGCAGAGTCCAGACCTGGAGAGCTGGGCATGTCACAAAGCCCGTTTAATTCACAACTCCCCATAAACAGAGAGAGAGGCAATGAGAGAGAAGCAAAGCAGCTCCCTGCTGGAGCAGAACCAAAACTCTGAGGTGTCCAAGCCCTTTGCTATCAGCTCCACAAGCCTTTTAAAGCCCCTCTTTTGTCTCGTAGGCATTGCTGCCGAAAGCCATGAGGTCACTTTGTCTATTTTTGTCTTCATAGCTTTATCACTGAGCAGTGTGATGGACATTGTCACCTGGCACTTAAACACCCTCCTTTCCCCCACCCTCTACTCCCTGTGAGGAGAAACTCCTCTTTTTTATATTAAATTAAGAAAATATACTCTATACTCTCACCGCTTCTGTGGTGCAAGCTTCAGGTTAGGAAGGTGCAAGCTTCAGCTTAGTGTTTCCAATGCCTCAATGTCCAGCATTTCTGTGCTAAAGAGCCCTTCAGAGAGATGAGACTAACACAGTGCTCATGTCCAACATGGACAGGCAGAGAAACCCACCCAGGAGGAAAGCAACTTTCCTTGCCCGAAACCCTTAGAGAGCACCCAGCTCCAGGTAACTATAAGGAAGCAAAGAGAGGCTTTCTTTTCCTGTGTGTATCAATTTCCTTCCATGTCTGAGGAGAGCCAGTCCATGATACAGATTCCTGTTGTGTACCAGGATTGAGGAACATTTAACAGAGGAGCATTAGGATCCTGGGTGCCTGTAGTGAAGTGGTTTAGTTGAATTAAAATGGCAGAGGCTGTTACCTACACCACTGAAGAGTGTGGCTGTGCCCAGGGAGGGTGATGGAGCGTTTGGAGGCCAAGGAGTGGTGTTTTGGCAGCACCATCCAGAGCTCTAGTGCTGGAGACTAAGAGGTGTTGAAAGACGAGATGCTGATAACGAGGACTGGGGTGGACAGGGAGGAAGGGAACAGAGGGTGCTGGGAGTCTACAAATCTCCACAGTTGTGGCCTGCTCAGCATCTCCTCACACTTTGGCTAGGTCTCGTCTTACTGCCTCTTTCTGTACACAAGCAATAGGTCCTGTGAGAGAATCCCAGAGCTGTGTCCAAGGGATACTGCCCTGTGATTCTCCCTCCCAGCAGTCCCAGGACTGGAGCAGACTATCTCCAGTGTTAGTGAGTCTAGAAAAGCGAAGGTCTGACCATGCCTCCTGAAATCCACTAGCCATCGCTGCATGCCAAGGAAGACAACTTCCACAGGCAATGTTGCTATAAGAGAGACCTGTCACGCTTCATACAGAGGCTCTTGCAGCAAGAGCAATGAAAGTGGTTCAGTCTCTTCTTCTTTGATGAATATTTACACATATAAGGATACAGACTCTTTGGGAAAGCCTTGTAGAATCTGATATATACAATATGCCATTGGAAATGAAAATACAGCTCTGCAGTACAGAAAAAAAATCTCAATTAAGAACATTCAAATGGAATAGATAAAAGAGTAAATGGAGGGGTTATAAAACTCTCCTAAATGCTGGTATGGTGGATAATTTCTATAGAAAAATTTCTCTTAACTTTTAAAGCACTAAATTCCGTTGGAATAATCCACAAAAAGGAAAAATTTCTATTAAGCAAAGCCTACAAAGATTTTTCCATTAACTTAATTTAACTAAATTTCACTGAAGTGAAATGAATTACATTACTAATTACAGTAAGAAGTGTAAAAAGTATAAATCTTCTCAAGATCAGGCCCTTTTAAAAGAAAGCATTTTCATGTATGCTCAGGAAAGCTAATGAATAAGCAGGTTTACGTGATGTCAGATACTGTTCATGTTCACTAGGAAACAAACAACGGTAAATTTTATTACCAAAGACCAAATTCTAGAAAAGCCATTACCATAGAAAATAAGCACACTGCTAATTTCAGAGATAAAGAGCCTGTTCCTCTGTGATGAAATACTACTTGCCTACTATTTCTTCACATGGGATCAACTAGAATTTTGTTCTTCCAGCTATTTATGTTAGACAAGGTCATTTTTCCATGGCTAACGTTGCAAATATCTCAGTAACTCATTAGAGGCTATAGACATCTCATGCTTTTCATACCTGGAGTCCTTTCAAAATAAGATTTGGATAGGTTATATTTGCCTTCTAAGTATTTCCCTGTTGAAAGCTTCAACCTTTCAAACTTCAACCAATGTTTGAATTGCAAACAGTAAAGCAGAGGAGTATATATTCTTTTACTTAAAAGAAGTGGTAAAACTCTTGGGACAGAAAACTTGTTTCTCATTCTTGGATATTTGCACACTTCCATCACATAATCTGTGCATAATATAAAACATAGCTATGGCTTCAGCTGCAATTTAGGATGCTACAGGTAAATGCTTCAGTCTTACTCAAGTCTGCAACACTTAAGCGTGCATCTGAAATTAAATATATAGTTAAGTACTTGTCAACCACTATTTCTTCTTAAGAGCTCCCAGTGAGACCCTGCCCCACGGCAATCTAATGGCTTTAGAAAAACAGAAATCAAGCTTCCCTGCAGGTGAATCGACAGCCCGTGGGAAAAACCATACCCAGTCATTTTGTAGATTTTTGACCATTCTTAGCCATTCTGCGACTCCCACACTGCTACTGAAGAGCTCTGCTAGGCAAAGAGGGTGTGGAGACATTGCTGTGTGTGGCTGCAATGTATTTGTCTCATGGTATCCTGCTGGAGACTTGAATAGCTTGTTCACTCAAAAAAAATCTCCCTCGAGTGAGAATTTGCCATTCTTCCTGAGCTGGATGGAAATGTGTCCTCAGTGCAAAAGGTAGCACACGTGGCCAGCTTTCCTGTGCTGACAGCTCACGCTCGGGCCCTGGATATTCCCTACATAGTCTTCTGCAACAAGACTGCCAAAGGAGAACTTTCTTTTGCCGGGACAGCACCTGTTGAATGCACTAGTGAATCTGTCCTTTGCCGTTTTAGCCTGATTTCCTGAGAAAGGTTTATGCAGTCATGCTGCATGTCTTTTGATCTTACCTGTTTCATGCTTATAGCTTTTGAGCCTATTTGCTAATTTTAAGTCTGAAGTCACAAAGATACAATGCTCCTACAAGTTTACATGCAAATAGGTGGCTGGACAGAGGAGATGATAGACCCTACCATAGGAAGCAGGAAGCCTGAGTGCAGTCTTAATGAGGCACTGAAAACTGAAGGACACACACAACAGAGAAATTATGAGTTCTCATTTTGAATGTGAGAGACTTCAGACAGATTTGCATTTTACTAGACATGAGAGAATGAGATATCAAATACAAGACATAAATTAAAAGGACACCAGGATCTGTTAATTCTGCTGTTCACAAAATTGCTTGATGTCTAACAGCAGGATACCACTGATTCATCTTCTCTTTGTCCTTCAGTGTTTCCAGCATCCACTCTCTAGTAATACAGACAAGCATATGCTCACCATCTGGGTCTGTGGACTTGATTAATCCTGTAGCATTTGCCATATATTCTTGTTATCCAATTGATTTTAGTCCTTTTCTGCAACTAGTCAAGCTCCTACTACATTTAAAAATCCAGCCTTTCACGAGACAACTGTATACCTTCCATGCCTTATGTCATCTGCTGATTGATACACAGCAATCTCCACTGAATCCTCAGGCCATCCATTAAAAATGGTATTATTGCTATTTCCTGTTACTGCTTGCTAGGTACAACACACTCAAGGAAACAAAAAACATTTTAAAAGCTTCACTAGCAGGAGTTTTCAGTTGAAAAAGCAGGTAGGAAGACAACAGTGGTGTACCTCCTCAATCCAGCTAACCCACCTCCCTCTCCTGTGTCCCCCACACACCTGGGTTTCTGTGGCAAGAAAGACCAGAGAAAAGCTGCAGGGTGTCCCAGCCAGGTCCCAGTTCTGAATAGCAGCAGTTTCGGGGCTGTGGGGTGCTCCACAGCACATACTGCCTGTTCTGTCTAGATGCAACCAGAGGACAAGATCCACTGACAGAAGAGGGGAGGGTTGGGATTTTTAATCACCTGTCTCCTCACCAGTCATATAACATTGAGGTGGAGAGGACATTTGATTGACATATGTTAGTGTTTAAAGCTCCATGGGTGAAAATATAGAGGTAGTCCTGTTAGATTCAGAAGCCCAGTGAAACACTACTACCAACTTAGTTAGCTAATCTGACATCATGAGCCATTAATAGTTATGTTTTCTGTTCTATTCTTAGCCAATTGTGCAGTCACCTTACAGTAGTCCTATCTCATCCATATTTCTCTCATTGGAAAAGTCATGTGGAACCATATCAGATATCTTACAGAAGCCCACATATACTATGTCCACCTTATTTCTTTAGCCATGAAGTCTTATCTTACTGAACAGGTCAAAGACTATCTCTTTTTCTAGTTTTTATTAGTCCATGTTGTTTTTACTGATCATTTTGTTTTCCACAAAGTGTGCTCAAAAGAACTACTTCATTCACCTAACTGAAGCTAAACATTCCTTTTTTGTTTTTTCCCCAGCCCCAGAGCCTGTGTCTATAAGAAGGATGCTATCTTTG
>NW_008824648.1:1850335-1870007 GCF_000699105.1 Pygoscelis adeliae
TTCCCTGAGACCCTTCCCATTATTCCAGGGTATTTATCAAGGACTGAGGGCCATTCTGATACAATTTTCACTAATTCCTTACATTTCACCTCTACAGAGAATATGATTCAGCCTTGTCCTTTCAGTATAGTCAGTGTGTCAAGATATGCTGAATCTACTCCCCCCGGCTCCGTTCCTGCTCCTATTTCTTTTATACAAAAGGGCTAGAGTCTTGGTTAACATAAGCGGTAGGTACACTGATGGCAGTGAAGCTTTACAGATTTCACAACAAACTGATCTCCCTTCCTGCGATGGATTTAAGTGAAACTGAAGAACGATTATTTGTCACGTTGACAGTTTTCTCCTTCCTAGCTATAATTTTCTCTCACTTTTGTTGAGCAATGACTCTGTTGTTTAATTACCCCTTGTCAAAGTCCTTTTATGCCTCACCCTTTTATGCCTCTCCCTCCCCCGTCACTATCACTTTGTCTCATTTCAGTGTTGTCTCTGAGCAGACTTGTCCCAACCCTTTCAGTAAGTCCCATATCACTTTCAGAACTGATGGAAACAACATCGGACAGAGAGAGGGACTCCCATTGCCTGTTTGCACTACGATTTCTTTCAACTCAGCTCTCAAAATCCTGGAACCTAGAAACTATCAGCTTGGCTAAGACAGTCTATGGGGTTATATCTATATATGTAGTTGTTTCAGTGTGATTATTGCTCTAATCACCTTGAGATCTGAATTACTGGCAAAATTTTCGCTTAATCCCATTGTTCCCCATCAGCCCTACACATCCTAAGTCACTCCAGAAGTGCGTGTACAAGGACAGGCTATGTTAACTTAATGCGTGTGGCAACATATTCTGAAAAATCACTAGCTGGGGCTGTGGAAGGACCATGGAGGCGTGAGCTCGGAAGAGAACTGCTGACACTGTTTCACCAGCAGCAGGATGATGAATGACCTCTGACCATGTCTGAGGAACTGTGACCCAGAGTCAGAGTCCCTGCGCTGACAATAATAACACAGAGAAGTAATGTCTGAGTAACTGATAGTTTAAAAAAGATGCTCAAAATGGTATCTTATATAGTGGAAACACTAGGAAAAAAGAGAGTATATACCTTTTCATTTCAGGAATCAGATACAGCTTTCCTCCAAACATCTTTAAATACTAAAGATCTTTCCTCTCCCAGACAATATTATATGCAGCTAGATTCTTCTTGAGCTAACACGTGTTCAGCTAAATCCATGTCTCTGTCAGGCTCTGGGGCAGCAGGATAGCAGTGAGGTACAAAGGTGAAGCAGAGCAGAGCTCTATCAGCCTTACTTCCAGTGCTGCAACCTACAGCATCTGCATGGAAATGCTGGACAAGAGTGATGCCTGAGGGAACAATGCTGGAAGTCTCCAGTAAGAATACCTGAGGAAGACGGCCAATTACTTGTGAGAATTCCTGAGATGGCTCAAGAAAGAAGGAAAAATTCATCCACACTAGCCACGACAGACAACACTAGCTTATAATCTCTATCTTCTGCCCAAACAGTTAATACATCAGCCTGAAAATATCACCTCTGTGCTTTCGATAGAAGAACATAAACCGAAGACCTAAGCTCAGATGCCATACTCAAGCCTAAAACTGGAGGAAGAGGGCTCCAGATGCACAGTTGCCTTCTTTAATAAATGCCTTCCAAGCTGCAGAGAATTCAAAACTGAATGTTAGTTATTGAGATATTCTTAAGCAAAGGCATACAACTAGACTGCATACACCAGTGTATGTAAACTGATTGCCCCAGTGGAGGCAATTTCCAGTTTAATGTATGCTGAAGTGAGATCAGACTCTCCATCTGTGATTCAGCCATGGAGGCTGTTGTCCTTGTTTTTCTAGTGGTTGGCTGCTCACTGAGTAGCAAGGGCCAAGGTTTATTCAGCATTGCTTCATGCTGCCAGACTTCCTGCAAGATCAATCGTTCAGGCAATTAATTTTAATCTCCTGGCCTGAGCAGAATGCTTTTCTATTCTACTTTAAAGCAGGTAGGATGGGGACAGTTGACTACTATCCTAAACCTTTTGGTCTTCTAGACTGCAGTGAACGGCAAAACCAGTGGGCTAGCCTAACAACCACGCAACTGTGATCATTAGAGTCACAAGTGTCAAAGCTGAAAGCTGAGCAGAAAATGTGGTGCAGTAAGTTCAAACTGCCATTCAGGTACTTTATCTTGTTCACAGCTCCTGTGACCTATACTGATTATAATAGGCTGATAGATGGCTTGCTGCACTCACACTCTCTGCAGAGAAATGTGACTGCAGTCACTCTTAGAAGAGGTAATCTGTATGACCTTCCAATGAATAGGCCACTTATAAATAAGCATCCTATCTCATCAAGTGATGCTGTTGTACATCCGCTTTAAACAAGAAGGATTTCCTTTTCTGATATGGAATGTGGTAACTTTGATGACTCTGCACAGGCAGCCAGGCCCATATAAAGCAGAGGAGGAAATTTCCCCACCCATTTTTCCCTCCCTTCCCCTACCGTACATGGAGAGGCTCTTGAGTCCTAGGAACTAAAAATAGTCCAGTTTAAATTGAGATATTTTGAAGCACTTCTTGCACTGATACAAATTCCTACAGTGTGATAGCAAGTTAGGACTAGACGGCTGTCCTGGTAGGTCTGTCTTCTGCTAGCAATTGGTATTTCCAGTTGTGAGAAACCCTGACCCCATTGTCCCTGGGAGATGGTTTAGGATGGGGGTGAACATACATTGCACCTTAGAGAGCACAGGTGGCTGAGGAGAAGCAGCCCTGGCTACAGATGGATTCCAAGCCTCTGAGGGTGGTGTGAGCAGAGGAGGACACTGCAGGAGCTGTGGGGAACCAAAGAACCTCACTAGCAATTACTTGTGACAACTATAGTCTGATTCTCTCTGCCACAAGCTCCTGCTTTCCACTAACCTCCTGAAACTCATTCAGATTTTTTTATTTGTATTTTCTGTCTTGTTATCTCTTCCTTTCCTTCTGCACTGTCCAAGCAGCACAGAAATCGTCTCAGGGAGGGATGTGGCTTGGCCCTTTAGTAGTGATGACAAACTGAGGCCCTAAAGATTCCCAATTTCCCCAGGGATTAATCACCTCTTTAAAGAGAGCAAGTTATTGTTTTAGGGGGAAGAAAACAAATTTGTACTTTCATTTCTTCAGGTTAGGCAAAATACTGGCTATTCACAAGTATGAATGCTCTCCTGTAGTTCATTTAAAGTACAGCGAAGAGTCCCTGTTTGCTGGCTGTTCTCTTGCCCCACTGAGCAAAACACCAGGGTGCAGAGTAGCCACTAGGTACCAATGAAGACTGAAGTCCTATTACCTGTAGGGCAAGTTCCCCACATTTGGGTGATGTGTGGCTCCCCACACTGCCTCACTAGTCTGCATCAGCAATGCTCTGAGTGGTTTTTGAGCAGGCATGTCCAAGTCATGTGTCCTGTGGAGGGCTGGGATGATGTACGTGCTCATCCCATGGGTTGGAAAAAATGAGCCAATACCAATGTGCAAACTGTGATAGGGCAGGAACTTTGGAAGGAGACAGGCCCAGACCTCGCTGCAAGGACTGTTGCCTCTCTAAGGAGATCTAAGGCCTTGTGTCTTTGCTGGGGAGGGAGAGGCACAGCTCAGCAGCTGACAACATGCAGGGCATCGTGAGCTGGCACCATCAGCTGCTGCCCCCTCTTCCCTGTGCTTATTTTGCTCCACCCTACCCACTGCCAAATCCTTGTCTTGGGCTGTTGGTACTTGCCACCACACTGTGTTCTGCTCCCGCGGTCAAATCCTTGCCTAGTGTAAATAATTGAGCTCCATTTGCTCCTGTGTTACTGCGGTGCAAAGCAGGTGTTAGACAGCAGTGACACCTCTGGCAATTGCCACGTGATTTGTATCCTCTTAGCAAAGGCAGGGAAAGCAGCTGTAGTTGTCAGGAGTTCATGGAGTTGATGCAAAAAAATACATGTACTGGAGAAATGTCAGTCATGAAAATTAAGAGAAAATGAATCAGTAACAATCAGAGCGTAAAGACTGATCACCCATCATGGTGAGACTAGGAAAGATGGTGAGGAAATATGGGAAGCATTTCCTAGTTTCATTGATGATCTTGAGGACAGTATACAGTCAGCCCAGATCAGATTTGCTAACATCAGAAACGGAGGAAAATCATACAGAAAAGGGGAGGTAGGGGGGCTGAATCAACTTGCCTATGATCTGGAAAGTTCAGAGCTCTGGAAAGCATGCAGTGAGGGCAAAGGTCTACAAAAGCTTTAGAGATAGGAAATAAAGAGCAGAGCTACAGATCTTAAGTTTGAGAAAACCCAAGAGCTGACAGGTGATAGCAGTCTTACTGAGATCCTTGCAGGGCAATAGAGCTGTGAAGAATGTCAGTTGCTACTCGTGGTGGTGTGCAAAAGAATTATTATGTGTCTCTGTTCTTGTACAGGAATTTCAATTATTCATCTAGAAATTTGATGTTTCTAGATACTCATCTAGAAATACTATATCTGCAACTCTGTTTGCCTGAGGTGCAGGGAGAGGTGGGAAAGGGAGAAACTCTCTGTAGCTTAAAACCGACAGTGAAAAGTTAGAAAGAATGAATACAAAGGACAAGAGAAATACCTCCAAAATTGGACAAAACATCAGAGCAGGCATGAGAAAGGAGCACGTTCTAGAAAGAAAAGGTGAGGAACCGTCTGGGTAACAGTCCCAACAAACAAAAAAGGAGTTTTTCACATTCTTACGGTGCAGTGGTGGGAGCTATAGTAGAGAAGGCCATGGCAAGGCAAGGAGGGTGTGCTGAGCAGGTACACTGGGAATATATTTAGATAGGTAGTGCTCCAAAAGGCAGAAATCTGATTAGGTAGTCAGAATGGTCCTTAAATGTCTACTGCGTATATATCGAGCCCCAGGCTCCCACGACTGATCTTCCAAGTCACCTACTGTAGGTAACTCAGATTTTAAAAACTTGCCTAGCTTCTAAACCATGAGCTTGATTTTGCATTTCTGTTTAGCAAAACCCAGGAGTCTCCATGTCCCAGAGTAGGCTACTGTGCTGTGGGTATTGCCAAGGAAAGGCAGAGAAACAAAGCTTTAAACTTTGCTGGCTCTGTGGAAGCATGGAGCAGCTGTAGGAGCTGAACCAATGCATGCCCAAACATCATTGCCAAAGCTACATCTTTCTGGCAAGAGACGCTGTACCATGTGCCTCCCATGCCAATTGCTTCTCTGCAGGCAGCCTCCTCACAGAGCCAGTGCAGCTCAGCAGTCCCACATCCTCCTGTGTTTATTCCAGGTATAGGTGCTCCTTAGCTCTGTTTACCACATAATGATCACCTTCCATCCCTCTGCCTTCCTTGCTTCCTTCCTTCACAGAGTTACTGGCTGCTGATCATGACTTTTGTTTTAATGGCTGCTGTGCTCCAGCATGATCAGGACATAGTGTTTTGCCTTCACATTTACTGCCAAGATTCCTAACCCAAGAAGGGCCAAGCTGGCCATGTGAGTTGCCATCCATGGCAGAGTAACTCTTACATAAGGACACCCATGGCCAAACATAATCCAGAAGTGGGGTGAGCGGTGGAGGGGTAATAGGAGAATAAAATATTATCTCAGTCTGCAGTCCTTCTGGGAACCCTACCTCTAGCTGGCAATAGAGTTGCATCACCTTCTGCCATGGGATATTATTTTGCCATCAGAAATGCTCTGCATTAAATACATGGCTTTCCTGGGAGCCTTCTGTACTGACGCTGTCCATGGAAATAAGTCTTGATGTAAAGCAATTACTCTTCCACTGCTAGGACTATCAGGTGGCAGGGAGCAGCTGAACATGCCTTTCTCAACATTCACCTCATGCTTGTACGTTATTCAAAGGGGGAAAAAATAGCTTCATCCTCAGGGAGGCTGAAATTGCTACTTTCTTTGCTGTTCTAAGGAAAGTGAGTGCTAAAGACTAGGAAGAAGTCGTACGAGGCACCAGATTAGTTGCACTGCCTAGCAGGGCCTGACATAAGGGACCCAACCAAGTCTGTCCTCTCAACGCAGGGCAGAGCAGTAAGACAGTGCCCTGTCTGATGGAAGCAGTCTAGATTTGAAAGTTACCTCTATAGGATCCCTTAGGCAGAATAGAGAAAAGAATGTTTAGCCTTAGGAAAAGAGAAAAGAGAGGCTTAACAATTGTCTTGCAATATTATCTGGTCTGAGGAAAAATGTGTAGCATTTGGAGCAGAGAATCAGAAGTTAGTATCTGTGTGCTTTATTTCTCATTCGGTCTAGTGACTTTTCTGTGTCTCAGTTTTCCATTCTGTCCCCCAGCTAAGCCACTTTTTTAAAACCTGCTTTATTTCTAGGCTCAGAGAATTGTAAATTAATCAATCATACTGCACACTGAGGTACTCATATGAAAACAAATTCTTGATTACCTTGTTTTTAAGATTATTGAATAGATCACAACTGTGAAGTCAGGTAACATCTTGTTCTGCCTTCGTGTTTGGGTTTGAAATACTCCACATGTAGCAGAAACCAGGAAAGATATTCACAATTAAGGTTGCTTCAGCTCCATCACCCATGTACTACACTACATTTTTCAGTACTTCATTCTACCTGGAGAGGTCTTGACTAGTAGGGGTCCCACTACAAGGAACTGTTCCAACAGCTGATTTACCAGCTCCTGCCTGTCCTTGCTGGCAGCCCTCCACTGCCGATACCTAAAAAGTGATAAATTCTACCAGAGCTCACCAACTGCTTCCAGACATGGACACCCTTGCTGCAATAAGTGCCTGCAGAGAAAACATCCTCCGAAAGTCGATGTAGACAAGCCCCTCCCTGAGCTTGACAGGGTGAGAGAAATAAATGAGCTACTGACAACACTCTTCTAAGGCTACGCTGACTGAAAATTATCTCTACTCAGTCCTTAATCACGTGTAATACTACATGCTTCTGTGCCCATGGAGAGCTGAGCTGAACAGGGGGCTCCTCAGGAGGCCCTCAGAACGAGCACGCTGTGCTTGGACACACAGATAGCTAAGGAGCAAACTGAACTGCTGTGAGATCTCTGAAAGGCCAGGCCTGGGAAATTTAATCCCCAGCTTCTTCCCTGACACCATCATTTCCCCTGAGTCTTCTTCAGCCCGAAGTGTTGAAGAAACCAATGACCTCCACCCTGTTTCCAGCACATATAGGTGCTAGAGCACAGCTGGTTGTGTGGCTGCAGCTTCTACCTGTGACTCCCAGATCCCAGACCCTTTCTCTCATCTGTTCCTTGGGTCATCTTGGGTGAGGTAGACCCCAGTGCCAAAGCTGCAATAGGAAGCCCCAGCCCCTGCAGGTCTGACTTGACTCTGCTTCTTCCCAAGCTAGAGGAGCTAACCCGCTTGACATTTGCAGGAATTAGGCTTTTGGAAGGAGATCCAGCATAGGAAGAGGGCATGGGTGAGTGGCAGGGTGCAGAGGACTTACTGGCCTGCTTGGCTTTCTCCGCATACGTGGTGGTTAGGTCTTCATCAACCGGGTGCTCCACTGGCCCCACCATGGGGATGAGATGGCGTTCTGCTCGGATAGCCTTGGTGGCATGGGGCAGGAGCATCGCCTCTGGAGAAGGCTCCCGTCCCTCTGTCAACGGTGGACGCAACTGTCCCTCGCTCTCTGAGAATGGAGTGTCTGTGCGGCTGCCAGGTGGGCAGGCAATCTCCCTCTTCGCCACCCCGACGGAGCTGGCCACCTCGGGTCCCCCCTGCACAGCAGCCTCCGGCATGCTCTCATAGCCGCTCTGTTCGGACAGGGACACCTCATCCTGAGGCGCATCTGCCTTGCTGTTGGTGCTGTCGGGCGGGGAGCGCGGGCTTTTCTTGCGAGCCCGGCGGTGCTTCTCCTGGGCCATGTTGTCAGCATCGCTGTCTGTCTCACCATAGTAGGCCTCACTGTCCGGTGGGGAGGTGAGGCTCTCCAGGTGCCTCTGCGACTTCCGTGGCTGCAAGGGCTGTGCGGTGACCGGGGCTCCTGCCAGTTCAGGGCTGAGTAGCTGCGCTGGGGCGCTGAGCGGGGATGGCGGGGAGAGCACTCGCTGCCCTGGAGAAGGGGAGCGCTGGAGCCATGGGCCGGTCTGGTCCCCACCAACTATCCTGTGGAGAGAAGGAAAAGTGGTGAGCGAGGTCTGGTTGGTGAGGCTGAGCTGGAAGGAAACTCCCACATGTGAGAGAGGAGTAAGGATTGAGCTGGTGTTTCAGATGTCTTTCAGGCGGTACAGGCACCTGAAGTGCAGACACCAAGGGCAGACTCATCTCTGACATCAGCTACATGCTCTCATCCTGATTTTCTGCTTCACGACTCTTTGAAAACCAGGTGTTAAACACTTGAAAATCAGAATGCCCTGAGAGCAGAAAATCAGCATAAAACAGCTTAATCAGCTCCCCAGGCATTTCTCCTGGGGAGGTAAATTCCTGCATAGCAAACATTCCCCAGGACAGTGGGACATAGCCCTACAGCCTGCTGCTTGCAGGGGGGGGGGGGGGGGGGGGGGGAAAGCCTCTCAAAGCTTATAGCAAGCCATCTGTGTGGGTGTACAGGTAAGGAAGGAGTAAATGAGGGAGGAGATGCGAGGGGAGGGATGGTGGTGGCTGTGATGTAGAAGGGAGGCGCCTGAGCCACCACACTGCACTCCAGCTGCTCCTGCAGCTGGGACTGCACCATGGAGCTGCGCCAGCTCTGCAGATCCCGGCATCCCCCAAACTGCTTTAGTTCAGAGCGAGCTCCAAACAAAGAAGTTGGTGCTGTTTGTTTGCCCTGACCTCTATGTGGGAGAGAATAGCAAATACTTAAGAGAAAAAGGCCCAAGTGTTTTTTTGGGGTAGGACTCTGCTATCCTGTGGTAGGAGTCCACCCTGTTGTGTGTGCCCTGCTCGCTGTGGGACTGCTTTGCAAGCAAGCTACCAGTGCCTGGGTTTTGACGACCGTACTGCAGTCATGCCAGCCAGCCCAATCCATGGTGGCATCTGCCTTTGGCTTAGACATAGCAACTTCTAGCCTGTAAGTCAGCTGGAAGGATGACTAGAGTAGGGGCAGGGCAGATCGGGGCAGTGAGGCCGATTGCTGACTGCCAGAGGGAGGGAGAACTGGCTACGCTGATGGGAAAAGAGCCAGCTCTGCCCTGCCTCTCCTCAAGAGTGAGTCTGGATTTCAACAGCAGTTTGACTCCAGACCACACAGATGGGGCAGGGAACTTCTTCCTTCCCTTGCCAGAGTCACCAGGGCTTGTTAAAATTATAAAGGAGCCCTAAGTATTTGCCTTTTGAGCATGCATACCGGGAAGCCAGGCAGACAGCATTGCCTCTGTAAAGCTGTGGAATTCATGACTTGGATCCCAATTCTGGGATTTATACTCGTGAAATTTATACTCATGTCAAATGCAATATTTTGTGGAAGCTAAGGGTGGGGCAATTTCTCTGACAGTTTATTTTTTAATAATATTTTCTGTTATGAACTCTCACTGGGGAGCAAACACAAAGCTCCCCAAGCAAAACAGAGCAGTCCTTCCTCTTCTTTACTCAACCAGATAACTGAAAAGCATTACTGCTTGTAAGCCAGTTTATCTTGTTCTGCACTGTCAGGTCACAATCACTCTCCCTCCCTGTCTTTCTCTCTCTCTCTTCACATACATCTCACACTGACAGACATACACATATGACCTTGCATACTCCAGAGTCATCCAGCTACCTCTCCTTTCTGAACAGGACTGATTGGTGTTTTCTCTGGGAACATAAGTATGAAGTGGGAATAGAGATGTGATCAGAAAGCAGTATTTGATGAGTTCTGCACTACCCCAAGATGAAGCCAACTGGTTACATTATTTCCAAACCATCCGATGCTGGCTCCCAGAGGGCTGCGAGAAGCCTGCCTTTGTCATTTTGCTAATTCAAAGTGTGCTGATTTTGGCCCATTGGAATTTGCCCAGGCACCTGTTGGCTGCAGATAGGCTCCAATGGGGTGAGGTAAGGCCTTGGCAAGGGACCGGGAGCTATTCTGGACACCTTGTGCAGGGCTCACTCATCCCTCTTAATCACAACTAGGGTATGGGGTGAGCACATCAGAAGGCACCGGTGCTTTCCCTGAAGCCAAGGGGGAGATCCTACATGCTCAGGCTTTCCTCCTCTGAGCGCTGCCCACCTCTGCCCCTACTTTACAGCAACCAGCGTGGCTCTCCCTCCCCACTGCTCACAGTGCTCTGTCTTTTCAGGGCTGTAAAAATCACATCTCCCAGCTCCCTTCACCAGGGCCTTCTTTCCTGAGGGTGACTTCTGTTTTGGGAGTAGTGTGGACTAGCTGGGACACAGCTTTGCTGCCTCCACCTTTATATGATTCATTTACAGCTTGGGCCTCATCCAGCATGCATTGAGGCACTGGGTTAGCTTTAGCACAGGTAGAACCAGGGATGTTACTGGGACCATTTTTGTGCTTAAATTTGAGCCTGGTCTCCAGTATTCTGCTGGACTAGAGACTTTGCTAGAGATATTTCTTCCTGCAAAAAGGGACTCAGCTACACACCTCTGTGGAAGTCAGTTCACACCCTATCGGACTGCAATGGCCTGCTGTAGTAAATACTCAGGTAATCTTACCTTGGCTCAATTACCCAATGTGTAGTCAAATCTGTTTCTACAGAACAGTTATTTACCCGGAATGAACTGGAGTCTCAGTTAATTGCTGAGATGAACTGCCCTATGGCATCTGCTTGCTTGGAGCCTAAATTGCTCATGCTTTGGAGTATAGCCTTCACACTGCAAACACTTCCCTCCAGCCTGAGGGGCAAGGGCAGGGAGGTCTGGGGTCAGTTCAGGGCCAGGCACTCTGGAGGGCAGCACAGAGACAGTGCAAAACTTTTGGATGGCCACATGTCAGCCATGGGGAAGTCCTAGTATACCTTGCAGTATGGAGAAACCAAAGGCTTCCTGCCTGCCTTCTTTCTGCTAGGTGTGGATAGCTGCTACACTGGATGAAGCTGCCCTGCTGCCTGCACTGTCACAGCACCGGTGCTTGGGAGCAGGTTACCTTTTCACGCAGATGTTGAGCATGCCGTTGGAGGAGTCAATGATCTGCATGGCAGTAGCATGGGAGAGGCCAGCACATGACTTCCCGTTGATAGATACTAGCACATCATTTTCCCACAGGCCTCCACGGCACGCTTTGCTTCTCTTTCGGATCTGGAAAAGCAGAATAGAGAGGATAGGGATGAAGGGAAGGACAGCAGCTATTTAGCTCAGTTGCTTGTCTCCTGCTGGCTCTTCTATTGCTCCATTCCTGACAGAATAAAATAAGGCCTATGACTACTGTGTTGCCAGGGTGGACGACCACACCCTGTTAATTCCAAGAGTCACTCTGCTGAGCATAGACCTGACCTGATAACCAACCCAATTCGAGTCTTCAGTGCAGATGAAAGACTCAAGAGCACCTACATGCTCTTCTCCTCTAGTTCCCTATCTCTTAAGTTGCTTAGGGAGTCTGTGTTTCAGAAAGGGAACAGGAACTCTTTCCAGACTATCCTTGTACATGGCTGTGTGTCCTTCTGTACGCCCCTACTATGCTTCCTTGGTATGATCCCTGACGCTCACACAGAGCCCCTGCAGGTACCATCCTTGGGGAAGCTGACATTGGGAAGAGATGGTGGCTCCGAGGCACTTCCTGCTGTCAAGAATTCCTCCCCTGTTGGCTTGGGTCAAAAAAAAAATGCTGTCAAGCATTCTTGCTCTGTTGGCTTTGGCCAGTATATTTCTGGACATCTGCATCAGGCCATATGGTGTCCTGTTACACAAGTGTAAACTCAGAGTAAATCTTTAGCCTTAACAGGAGCTGTGCAGGATATGCATTGCTGTAGCTGAGAATGGAGTCTGGGTCTCTAGTTCCAGGCTAGTTCCTGGATCATCTTACACCAAGTGTTTCCTCTCCCTTTTGTTCCATCATCCATTAGTTAAACTTCTTACTGAAACCCCCAACCCAGCCTAGCCTTTCTCTTAGGGCAAGCAAGCAAACCAAATGCCCACTTAGCCCAAAACCACAGACCTCTCCCATATAGGCAAGCAATGGGATAGACTTGTAGGACAGCTTGGCACCCGTAATGCACTCATTTGGCACATAAAAGAATAGCTGGGCAAAAACACTGGGTCAGGGCAAATCAGGCCCAAGGTAGCAATACGCTGGATTTGTAGATGCTTCTAGAATATTTCTTCAGATCTTGCAGTTAAGTGAGAGACAAATCAGTGCAGAGCTGTTTAACAGAGGGTGCAGTGAACAAACTGTGGCAGATCCCTGCAGAGAGGTAATCACAGCAGGGCACCTTCTCCCATATCTTGTAGCCTTGCTGCTCGAGCAACCAGACTCAGCTATCAAATCGCACAAGCTACTTTGCCCGCACTCCCATAGCAGCCCCGGGAAAGAGAAGTGGATGTGAGAGGATTGCTGCCCTGTCATTGTTCTTGCAGGTGCAGGAGGGGAGCAGGAAAGGAGAAAGCTGGAGCCCTGAGGAGGTCCAGTGGTATGGCTGGCTGGTGTCAGGGCCCAGGCCCTCTGCACCCATGGGGTGTGTGCACGCCCAGGGCTCAGCCCTGCTGGCTTGTGTTGAGCAGGCAAGAGCAGCACTCCTCCCAGGTCAGCCTGTCAGCAGGACTGAGAGGTGTTGGGGAAGAAGATGGAAAGAGGAGGGCTATGCTCCGAGTTGTTTGTGCGTTCACTGGCACTTTATCACTCTGTAGCCTCTCCAGCTTGACCCCAAATTTTGCCTGCATGCTTAAAATAGGGACTGGCTCATCCCAGCTGCCACATCCATCAGCCTCTGTCATCTCAGTCTTTTATCTCCCTCCTTGTTAATATAGGCCTGCAATGAGAATGTGGGTCTGTAATGAACTACTGCTGAAGAACCACTTTTCTGCTGTTACAGTATAAATGCTGCTTCTTGATACTCCCTCAAGGTGCAGGTGTTAAATGAGAAGAGATAGCAGATACATTTTCCAATGCTGCCTACCAACAGAGCAGCTAATGCAGAGAGTTCGGAAGTTGCAGAGAGGTTAGAAGGAGGGTCTCCTTCTCATATTCCGCAAAAGGCCAACTGCTGCTCCATGGCCAAGTGCTTGGTGCTCAGCACTGGATGGGAACACACTTGCTGAGTATCTCTCCCAATTATGGAGCGAGGGGACTGGGGTTTAAAGGCTGTCAGCAGGTGCTCAGAGCATTCCTCGCATCCCATCGTACTCCTCCATGCTCACTGAAACCAACTGGATGTGGGCTGGTGACCACCCAGAGCAGAGCCAGTAAGCTTCCTGCAATCCTCTGGTCCCACAGTACTGCAGGACTTTGCAGGCAAGTGTTTGGGATGCCCAGGCAGGGAAGGTCAGGCTGCGCTCACAACACTGCCTGCTACTGCTTCAGGCACCTTTAGATAAGAGTAGGCTGGTGGGACGCAACCTGCCCCACATGGGCTAAGCAACATGAGCAGGAAATGCATTTCTTTTGTGGTTAGTGAAGATGCTGGCTCTGGCTTGGTCTGCGCTCAGATTTTACCAGGGTGGTGGAAGGCCCATGCACTAAAGCAACTATAGTTACTTCAGTGCTGTTGTGGGAGCCTGCAAACTAGCTCTACAATCCCGGAGGGGACTTCTCCCTGTCTCCATTCTTGGGAAAACAGGACCAGGTCTCTTCTAGTGCAGGAAGAGACTAGAGTCTGAAAATAGCATGTAAATGTTCCTGGCTGTCAGTCTCCCACAAGTTTATAAACGCCTCCCTGGAAGTTTATGAATCTGCTTCCCAGGGGTGGAGGGAAACAAACTATTCACAGCTTCATTTTAATGATAAACCCCTACCCCACTGCATTTGCCAGGGAGGAAAGAAAAGGGGTTAAAGGCAGAAGAGGATTGTGCAGGGAGAGAAGGAAGAAAGCACATCATCATACAGAAAGGACAGGACTTAATCCACAACCATGTCCGCAGGGTGCAGTGTGCCAGAGGCTGGAGAGCCTCTGGACAGAGACCAGCGCGAGCCTGCCAGTTTTTGTATGACTGCCAGCACGGTGCTGTGGAGACCTTTCATGACAACCCATAGACTGCATGTCTCGCTCACAGCGAGGGCAGCACTGGGCCTTTGAGGCCCCAGGCCAGGGTGGCTGCCCAGTCTAAAGGCCAGGCTCGCTGCCCACCCTGAAGGTCAGGCTGCCCTCAGGCTCAGCCACTTGCTCCCCATGTCCAAAAGATGCCCTCTCCTGGGCACCCAGTGAGCCACATGAAGCATCACTAACAGGGAGCTTCTGCTTAGGCTGCAGACAGGATGGAAGGTGTCACCCAGCAGCTGTTCTGAAGAGATAGGAAAGGATGGGAAAAGCGGCATTTCAAAGATATATCCCCTCTGCTTCCTGTAGCAGATCCCTGGAGAGCTTTCTTGTGCGAATGAGAGGCAGCACTGAGGGACTCTGACAAGTGGTCAGGGGTAGCCCCAGACCTGGCCCTGGGGGATTGCACTGTCCGACCTCCTAGCACAGACTGTGAGAATTGACCTCTCCTTGTCGGGGGGGGAACCCCACAAATTCTCTGAGCCTCTTATAACTACCTGCCTGTTACACTTACCACTCCGTGCCTCAGTGGCACTCCACGCTCCCCCATGGCACACCTTGGCTCACATGGAGGAAAGTCCTGCTTAGATTTCAGCTGGGTTTAGGGAATCCCAGTTTCAGGGCCCTACTGATTTATGCTACTGGAAATACAAATCAGTGTGGAAAACTGGAACTATAAATTAATGAAACACATTTACTCAGAAGATTTTCCATCTCACTGGCCTCTCAGCAGGACTTCTGTTGTGACAAAAGAGCTCTTGTCAGAGAGGTTTGGGTGTCTGCAGCACCTAGGTACATGCACATACATGTGCATGTTTTCTTTCATTACTTTGCCCTCTTCCTCTCATTGATCATATTGAATCAGACAGGAAGGAAAGGACAGAAGCAGCTGAGGGGAAAAAAGGAAAAGGGTGAAGGCAACAAATGAGGAGGAAAGGAAGAAGAAAAGGTGTTGAAGGGAAGGCCAGTGCTAGGAGAGGCCAGGACGGCCAGAGCTAGGATCAGGCTTTAACAGAAGTTTCCTTGTACAGCCCTGGGGAGACAAAAGGACATGCTGATTATTGGACGTGTCTCGGGGAATTCGGCCTAGCTTTTGGGAACAGAATGCAAGAGAGGAGGGGGTCAGATGCAACTTGGCAGCATCTGTCCTTTAGTAGGGACTATATTTAGATAGTGATATGTGGGGGGTGAACACACACTGGGATGCTAAGAATAGAGTAATCCTGATAGTAACTCAGTGGCTTCACATCTTGCCTGAGCACAGCCCAGGGAACCTGTCTTGAAACTTTGCAACCACCCTCCATGCTGGCCAGCACCGCTTCTTCATAAGAAAGTGGGTAATCAGAAGTGGTTTGCAGTGCCTTTCAGGAATAAGCTGTAATAGGTTCATGCCATTTTCCCCCTTGCCTCCCCAAGGCACCTCTCACCTCCTCTCATTGGGAGAGCTCAATCTGTAAGGTAGGAAGACAAATTACATTATCAGTCTTCCCCTAATCTCTTAAAATCTTTCCAGCAGCAACCTAGCAAACTCAGGCCAAGTCAGAGTTGTATATTGAATACAATTCATCTTCCCATGCAATGTCCCTTCCACTCTGATTGCATCTCTCATCACACAGCTGCCCCCCTTCCCTCAGCAGCTACAATGCCATGGGGTCCAACACTCCATGGCAACCTGGCAGTGTTTAAATTTCATTCCCAGCCTTATGTGAAATGTAGGCCTGTCACAGGGTTCCCATGGAGAGGTAAGAACTGCCTTATTGTAGTATGAAGCAGTATAAAGCACTACCAAAAGGGAATGAATTCAGGCAGGAGCCAACCAGCATTTGGGTCGGCTCCTCCCAGAACTTCCTGCTCAGCCGAACCACAAATGCAGTAGTTGCTAGATACAAGAGCAGAAACAAACACCCTCCATCTCTTCTTCTTTTTGAACATCAATGTTGACATCATTTTGGTTACTGGAACAGTTTGTTTTTCCTCCAAGGCCAGGGCCTAATCTTTACTTGTGCAAGGAAAGATACCCCTGTGGCTAAAGCACTAGAGTGGGATTCAGGAGACCTGGATGATTTTTTGTGTGACCTTGGAGAAAACACTCAGACTGTGAGCCATAAATGACAGGAGCCTGGAAATCAGGAAGTTTTTCAACAGTCTTTTGCTTTGGCTCTTAGATTTCTTTGTCTCATCTGCCCACCTAAACACAGAGATCCATTAAGATACTTTTTCTATGCCTTCTATTAAGTATGTGAATAACATTACATCGTCATGGCAATGCCATATTTTTATTGGAAGCTATTTTACAGGAGAATATTTACTCTAATCCATTATAATTACAGTAACCATTACAATTACACTTCTCTCTTTAGTTCCAATAACTTCCTGACCAAACACCGTATTCCTGTTTAAGAGGTGACACTGGATGACTTGCCTCTTGGTAAAGTAGGTCCAGTGTCTCTGCAGGCCTACTTCACAGGTTATCCACAGTAAAGCTTAATTAGGGAGTCTTTATATAGAGAAAGAAGGGAGAGAACACACACTTTCTGGGATGAACACAGCAAGGGAGGGTGGTGAAAGAAGGTATCTTGAGTAGCAGGACAGACTTGGGTGGCTTCTGGGCAAGGGCTTTAGAGATGAAACTTGGTAGTGGCAGAGGATGCTGGTGCTGGCCAATCAATTAAGTGCATACAAGACTGCTGTAATATGTTACTGTGTAGAGTGTACTGATGAGGGGGATATTGCTATCCCAGTGTGGAAAGAGAGAACAACTTCTTCGATACTCTAGACTTAATTCTGATTTGTACCAGGGGGTACAAGCTGATAAAAAACAAATGCAAGCAATCAGGGTTTGTTAGTTTTCTCTCTCTGTTGAAACCAAGTGCCTTAAAAAGAGCATTTTGTCATGATAATACAAGGGGGGGGGGGGGGAAAAACAACCCCAAATAATCCACCTTCTTTGCCTAAGCAAAAAGTTTAGCACAGGGATCGTGCTGGGAGCAAGTATCTTGCCAGAGTTGGCTGCAGGTAGGTAAAAAGAGGCTTTATCTCCATGGCCTTTTGTTACTCGATGGGAGATTAGCTGAAAAGTGAAGTGTGAAGCCAATGACAAGGAATAATGCCGCATGTACTGGAATAGATACTAAAAGTACTTGAGAAGCATTTTACTCTCAACACAGTAAACAGCAGGATATCAAGGTTTTTTTATATGAAGCAAGGATTCAGAAGGAACAGATATGTTTGTCAAAAAGCAAGAGTCCCAGTGCCCACATCTAGCTGCTGGGACAAAAGGAATTGAGCGTTCAGAAGAAACATGCTTATACATGTCCCATGTAGATCCTTTTCTAGAGGCTCAGCCTTGTTCCTTTTGACACAAAAGATTTTAGGGTCAAAATCTAAGGGACTTAGATCTCATAAGCAAATCCAGCCACCAAAATGTCTCTTTACAGGGACAGGCACTGAACTCGGACAGAAGGAGTGAGAGCCTTGATCACAGGGCAGAGTCATCCAGAGACATGGCTTCAAGTCCTCCAGAACAAGGTGTTCTCAACCTTAGCACTACATGCTGGTACTGTGCTCTAAAGAGCAGTGAGGATATGCAAGCTCTGAACAAAACCCTTACCCAGAACAGAGGACTCTTTTCAGCTGCTACCAATTATTGAGCAGCAGCAGCGTTAAGTATTATATGCCTCCACAGTATTTATGCTGAGAGAGGGCAAACTAGAAGACATACCTACTATTATTTTGATAGAATGAGGATATGATCCAAGACAAAAAAAATTTATGTTTGCAAAAAGTTATTGTACACAGCATTCATGATATTTGCAAGTGTGGGTTACTGTACCAAAACACAGCACTCATTAACTCTAAGAGAGCCTCTCAGCAACGGTCTGAGGAGGATAAGCACCATTGTTCTGCAGCAGCAAGGATAGGATCAGCCACAGGTATGGATTAGACAAGTACCCCATTCACCTGAAGGATTCCAGGGGAACTTTGGTACAGAGACCTTCCTGTGCCTTGCAGCATCTTTTTAGGCATCTTGTAGATATGAACGTACAGGAAAAAACAGGCTCAGCCTTCACAGATGTATTCAGTAGTTCTAGCAAGTAGCAAGTAGCAGGTTGAATAATGCCAGCGAATGAACCTGGGCTCTGGACTGCAACTGCCTGTAGCATTAAGCTGTTGAAATGATCCTTGGCACGTCTTTGGCTCAGGCCAGCTAATGCTCTCCAGAAAATTCCCAGGTACAGTTTGGGAGCTAGAACAGGCTATTCCCAGAGCCACTGCCTGTGGGCAGCTTGCATGTGGCCATCTTGTTTGGGAGAATAGAAAAGGTTAATTGCTGGGCTTCGTTCCACTCTGTAGCAGCTGGCATCAGTGCCAGAGAGTGGTCCCAGGCACACTTAATGCACCAGGTATAGATGTAGCTTGTGTGGTTTCACCACGACTGCTGATAGTCATCTGTCAAGAGATTCTTCCAGGATGCCTGCCTGCTGATGGGCAAATAGGATGTAAAGACAAAACTGCCCAGACTCTTCACCTCTGCAAGGAGGAGAGGGAAAGCTTTTCTAGCAGTGTCCTTCAAACAGAAGTCTTACATAACTTGTGGAAGCAAAAAGCATGGGGCAGCACAGCTGTGATCACACAGCCGAGGAGGAACCATTCAGGACAGTAATGTGTGAAAGACCAGGAGCTGACATCACACTTTGTCATAGGCATGATTGCCTCATGTCTTTTGGAGAGAAGGTAGAAAGCAAAAAAAAAAGAATAAACACAGAGTGAAGTGGCTTGGGCAGTGAGAAAGGAATAGTTTAACAAATGGTTAAAGATTACCTGAGAGTAAACACAGAGTACAAATCAAGATTCTAATAGAGGGAATGGCACAACCACCGATCCAGTCCATCCACACAGTCTGCTCTCTGTACTTGCTTCGGGAGGGAGTTCCTGTGTAAGGCTACTTCCCTTGCAGGTAGCTCCAAGCCCCGGTGACGCACAAGGAATTGTGAACCAGATCATTAGCTGATACAATCAGCAATGGTGATTTGCAACCATGATAATATGGTTTTCTGTTTAGGTCACCTTCTTATCATTGTCCTGGAGATCCTATCCCCCTATCTCTGCTGGGAAGGAAGGGCAGAGCTCCCCTTCCAAGCTCTGCACCTTGCTCACTGCTGTCCCAGCACTGTGCAGAACTTGCAGCTTCTCGGCCGGACAGCAGCCCTGGAGCCCGCCACATTCTCCCAGCACGCCGTGACTGTTGGGCCCAGCTGCTCCTTGGAAAGTTTCACCGGCGCCACAGCCTGCGCTCCCTCACTGGCAGCCAAGGGTGGCACCTGCCCAAGTGCAGACAGGCCATAAAACATGTCCAGGAGCACTCCCAAAGCTGCTTGAGGCACTCCTTCCACAGCGCTGGCAGATATATTCGGCCCTCCAACACCAGCATTAGTGACTGCTATAGACTAGGCTGCCAGCAGTGCTTTTTTAGGTGTGACAGTAAACATTTGTGAAAACAGATAAAGAACAGCCTGCCCACTGAAAGGGGGAGAGGAAGAGAAGGTGCTTGCAAATCTGGAAGCCATCAGACCTATTTGGGTTAGAG
>NW_008824648.1:1870081-1875195 GCF_000699105.1 Pygoscelis adeliae
CAGGAATAATGTCACACGAGCAAAGGTGAACGGGACAGAGCAGCCAGGCCGTGGGTCACAGCAACCAGCGGCACAGCACACAGGCAGCAAGGATATCTGGCAGAGGAGACAGTACAAACAGTGAATTGTCAGCAGAGAAACATGCAGGAGAAAGTGGGGATATGTGAGAAAGAGGTAAAAAGGAGGTTGCGATGAACTGCTCTTAAATGACAAAACAATTCTTGGTTTTAGAAGCTATACAATCTTGTGTCACTGCTTCCCCGAACAATTCACTCCATTGCTGCAGAGTATTTGTACAGAACAGGGAACTGAAAGGAGCCTCTTGAGTTATCAGGGCCGATCCCCCATTGTTTCAGATGCTGCATTTTTTACTCCAGTTCATAAACTGATTGCAAAAGGTTTTCAGTTCTTTTTCTGGATTGGAAAGTTGTTGCTGAACCTCCCTGGTTAGTCGTTTTTGTGCACATTTCATCGGTGACATGCTGTCCTGTATTTGAACAGTGCTGCTGGTATTTGCCCAACATCTATTTGTAGACAGCAATCATATCTTTCAACCTTTTGCTAGATGAAAGAAGCCTCTTCTCCTCCCCTCCTTTTCTATAGCTGCTCTACCTTAAATTCATTTTTCTTGAAAGTGGCTGGCTCCATAGTTGTGATGGTATTTCCAGTGAATTCCCACTTGTGCATTAGACAGTAACATCAATGCCTTCCTATCTCAGTTAGATACGGCTACCCGACGCTCAGTATGTTTGCCTTTTTTTCAGAGATGCATCATTTTCCTGGCTCATTATCCTCTTGTGATGCACTGATATGCCCAGGTCTTTCTCCTCTACTATCAGTACCAGCTGGAAAGCCTCCAGTTTCCACTTATTTCTTCAGTATTACTTGTGCACCAGACTATGCTGGAGGTACAAGTGCCTTCCTTGCTTTGTATAGTAAGTAACCGGGTTTCCCTCTCATGAAATAAATCTTGTTTTGTAGCAGGATCCCTAAAGGCAGCTTTGCGTGCACTTGCACCATCTTAAAGCTGCCCTGTTCGTCTCATAAAAATCATTCCCTAATATAGTTCCATGTCATGTTTCTACTTTGGTTGATTATGGGCTTAATGCTTATGTCCCATCTTATGACTTTTCTCAGACTAGCTATTTTACATTTTGTGTAGTTTCAAGTGCATTGGATGCACATATCCTTATTGCAAAGAAATCCTCCAGGAACCTGACGGTATTGTTCTCCCTTACTCTCTTTTCAGAACGGGTGAACCTTCTCATCATTTATAGCCTCTCCTTGCAAGGAATGCTGTACATATCAGGACCATGTACTTTTCCCTCAGCCTTTCTAAAATAAAAATCTTGCCATCCATGGATCCTTTTTGTTTCTTGCTTTTATGCTTGTTTTCCTTCTTTCCCGATGACTGTTTCTGGCCAAAGATTTGTTGTGTTGTGGTGCCGTGTGCACCACAGCAACTGAGCTACACCATATCAGCTTTATTTTGGTAAGGGGTAGTGTAAAATCCCACTATACTTTATCTGCTTCACTGGGTAAGAGTTATAAGATTCATTAGGAATCACAATAAGCCAAATATAAATGCACAGTAGTTTGATTGGTTTTACTTAAAAGGACATCGCTGTAACTAAGAACAAAACGGAGATTTTCCTCTCCTTTTTAGGTTCTTTACTCTTTATTTTCCCCTTTATTTGTTTCTCTAGTTCCCCATATTCCGATCCTTCCTAATTTCTGCAGAATTATTCATGTCCTCTGTTCATGTTTGATCCTGCTGTATATCTGCCTGCTGAGCATATCAATGTCTGCTGTTCTTTCAGCTTACTCATTACTGAGTTGATATTTTAATACAACCCTAATTTAAAAATCATCCATTCTTTCTCACTGAGGGCTCCCCAGACACTAATAAATTTTCTTTTGCTGCTTCTTTTGTCTCACCCTCCACTCTTACAGTATCTGTTTTTATGAGACTGAATTGTTATGGTACCCCTTTCTTATACTCATCAGTGTGGTATCCTTCATATACACATGACATTTTTAGCACCCAGACACTGCAAATGATTGTTTGGGTGGAACAAAATAGTCACTATGTGCTCTTGTAGGCAAGTTTAAGACGAAAGAAATAATAGACATTTGCAGTTACAGACCTGGAACCATACAGTCAGTTGGCGTAAATGCCAGCATTTCAGTCTCGCTTATGTTATTTAAATTTGAGCTTTTTCCTCAATATCTGCTGGCACTGCTGGAAGAAGTAATGTGTGTTTCCCTGATCCTGAGGCAGGCAGAGCTGGTTTGGCTCCATAAGGTTACTTGAACACGAGGCTAGTTATGTATGGCCCAAGAGGCTGTCCACAAGGTATATAATTCCAGCATCTTGCTCTAGGCGTGTCCCTGAACCCATAACCCACAGGGAGTCGGATGGCACAGAAGCTCTGTGGGAGCTGGATCCAGCATGTGAAGATCCAGCTGCTTTTCTACCCCTTTGTGTTGGCTAGACTGAGGTTTAGAATTGATCCCTTGCTTGGTCAAATGGTTTAAACTACAGCTATGCACCCTTTCAGTCTGTAGAAAAATGGGTTCACACCCCACTTCCAACATGTTCATTTACTTTATTTAGTTGCGGCCAGTTGAATACTTTGCACAAGAAAGGACGGTTTAAAATGTGTATGTTCACTGTACGTTTGGAGTTAGCTGCAACTTGAAAAAAGCCAATAATTTAAGCCATCATTGTGAACAGCTTATGACAGAATAATCAAGTAGAGGCCCACCAATGAAGAGGACAGAGAATAATGCTGAAAACGTTCTAATGTCATTAAATACCATCTTGTCTCAAAAAAAAAAAAAAAGAGAAAAAAAAAGAAAAAAGAAAGCATACAGCAGACCTGAAGAATTTTCAGGAAAAAAAAAGATACCAAGAACAATTAGGGATTGATTTTATCATAATCTCCATATAGAGAAACAATAAAAAGATGATGATGGTGTAAACTTTAGAAAGAGGAAAGGCAAGAAGACCTGTAACTGTAAATTGATCATGTAAGATGATGAATTATGCAAGGCTTTGTAATACAACAAGAGAAACTCAAACACGAAATCCTACTTTGTGCAACATTTAGTCTTTGGAATGCCTGGCTGCTTGATGTTATCAAATCTTCATTTGGAAACCATATAAGATTTAGTCAGACAAGTAAAGCACTAGCTGTTCACAAACAATTATCTACATAACTACAATGCATATCATTTATATATAAGTTGTTATACTTGATTCCTTTCCACTTACTAGACCCAAATTAGCTTTTTATCGCTCTTTTTCATCCAGAAAGGTATATAGACACAATTTGACTCGGCATCCAAGGGTAAGCATCTTTCCTTAGTGTTACTACTGTAACTTTTCTAGTCTAGACGTTGAAATTGCCTAAAATGACAGCACTGGAATCCCCTGAGACACCAGCTGTATCCACTCAAGTATCTCCTGGCACCTGCCAGATATTCATGCCTGTATCTCCTACCAGGTTTTCTCCAGATTCATCCACGTTCCTGTTCTGTCCTTCCCCATTCTGTCCACATAGGTTTTGCTGTAAGAACCAAAGCGCTAATATTTCTGTTCTGCTAAGCCCAAGTTTTCCTGGTCTCATATGAACACTTCTTTCTCCCCAAGAGTCCTTTCTTTGACAGCAATCAGCTTACTAATAGACCCTCTCATTTATCTAATCTGTCTTTCCATACATGCGCAACACATTCTTCACCGTACTAATGAACATCGTGTTGATATTTGAGCTTACCTCTGCTAGGCAGGTTCAATCTCAGTGACACCTCCCTCTGACCACGCTTCCCAGTGCTGCCCAGTGGCACTGATCTCCTGGATGGAGGCCGAACGGAGCGAATTGCTCATCCACCTCAGTCCCAGCTCTAACAAATCAATAGGGAAACACACAATACTGCCCTGTTTCTCTATGCTACATCATATGGCCACAGACTCTGGTCAGGCTTCTTTAGCGATGGGACCATTCCCATCTTTGGCTCCTAAAATAGCCAAACAGACAGTGCTAATGACGTTAAGAGTTTTGGAAGATGCTTTGCAGGCAGTATTTTGGCCCAGACTTCATCCTGCTGGTGTCAATAGCAGAATCCTAACTGCAGAAGAATGAAGAGTTGATCTTTCAACTCAAAGAACCGAAAACTGAGATTCAAACTTCTACTCTCCGCATGGTAAGAGGAGGACAATTAGGTTACTCCATGACTCCTGGGTGTTTATTCTCTTCTAAGCAGTTTACATTCAGATATGATCTTACTGGGCTCCCAGTAAGGATCCATAAATCCTTTCTTTGGAGACTGTTTAAACGGTATTGCCTTTAAGATAGCGAGTATGTATGTCACCTGGATGCCATTAAATTCTGGACAATAATAGCCCAAAGTGATAAATTCAAAGTCCTGCTTAAAGAATGATGTATACTTTGAGCCTCAACTGGATTTGTATCGATTATATTTTCCACAATTACTTTTTTATGCAATATCCAAGTATTGTAAAATATATATATATTTGTATTGCTAGACTTAAGGTATGACACCCAGGTTCTGGGTGAGAACTACTTCCAGTTAATACCCTTCTGGAAGTGCTACTAATCCTTGAGCAATATTCCATTCACCTTAGGGTGCAACTTAGCCTGGGTAATGGCTACTTCTTGCTGCTCTTCAATCCTGAGTAATCTTTATAAGACGGTATCTCCTCCCTCTTCAGTCCCAGTTTCTCCTCTATTGGGGTAAAAACAAGAGTCAAAATAATCCTAGACCCTACAGAGTTTATGTGGCCACTGAAAATCCCATTTTCCTAACAACCACGGATGCCAGATACCTGTTTCAAGGATATTGATTCTTTCTCTTTGGCACCTGAAGCTCTACAAGCATGCGCAGTAGTTGTTTTCCCGGAGAAAAATTATCTTTCTCTATGTAAGAAACATCCACTTCAGGGCCAAGCTATGGGATTCCAAACCATTTGGCAGAAGTTACAGACAAACACTCCTTGACCTGGGGTGAGCCAAATGACACAGAACATTTCATTTTAAAATTCTCTGTCAGAGAGAGTCCACTTAAGGTAAAAGAAGGAGCTGGGCATAGCA
>NW_008824648.1:1875218-1877429 GCF_000699105.1 Pygoscelis adeliae
CTTCCAGTGAGACATCCCAAGATATCATTGTGTCAAGGCTAATGCAGCTGCTATGAGCTTAATAAACAGAGGACTTTTTTTCCTAATTTTTAAGCTACTCAGTAGTCTTTACGAAAAGAGAACGGTAACAGCTGTTTATCAAAAGTAGTGCAACCAAGGTTCATGTTTATTCCTTTGTTATTATTTCATCTCCCATCCAAACAACTGCTTGCCTTTAATTCTTAAAATGGAACCAATATTTGCTGTTTAGAGCATCAAAAATATTCACTTCAGACAGAATTGAGAAAGTTTCACCAACAGAAGGGACCCTAAGAAATGTGCATCTATTTTGAAAGCTGGAATATAGTAACGAAGTGTTAGGGACAGTTGAATTGAATTACAACTATGGCTTTTTTTGCTTCGATTTAAATTATTTTTTCTTTAGTTGGATGTCTTACACAAGTACGGAAGCTTCCACATTTGAGCCCTTTTTCCTGCACTGTCACTATGGTTATATCTCTGCTGACAACTGGGGAGAGCTGTACAGGTTATAAAGTGTCTGAGCTGTACAGACCTGCACTGAAGCAGGTCTTCACCTGACACTTGTCTCTACCTCAACAGCATCTATTTCAGGACCTGTATCCCACCCCACACCCTGCTTGACCATTCTACCCAAGTTTTCCTTTTAAGATCTGCTGCCACAGCAAGGAGTTCCTGCATTCCTGAACAGTAGTGAAAGATGCCCAACTCGGTAGCGATATCCAAGTTCAGCGGAACAACTCTGCCCTCACAGTTCACATCTCGAGGTCCTACCTTTGACACTTGAAGGGGTCTTTTCTGCTCTGAACCCCCTTGCAGCCGGAAGCCCCAGGGGGCACCTCCAGACAGAGTGATAAGCATTTCTTCTTCAGCTCCCATGATTTCTGCACTTCGGATATTTTGTCTTCCCAAGTTCAAAACAGACTCCAGTTCTTAACAGGCAGTATCTTCTACTCCCATCGTCACAATTCACACCACGATTCTCCGGTCTCCTCCTCCTCACACACACACACACACAAGAAGAGAGTTGAGACTGTCAAGCCCAGCCTTCTCTGCTCTTCTGGACTCTCAGCTGCTGCTCTGCCTATGATTAGACATTTGATTCTGCTCTTGGTAAGGGGCCAGAGTTGTCCTACACACGTGTCATGTCAATCTCACCCTCTGTGCCCCCCCCATGGATCTCTCACCGGAGCCTGGCTGAAAATAGCGCACCTCCTGTCTCTTCAGAGCTTTGTCTGACACTCTTAAAGCTGGAAGCATTGAAGTGAAAATTTTATTTCCACTTCCCATTCCAAATGCAAATCCCGGAGTCACCCAGCACTCAGGATTCATTAGTATGAGTTTCAGGCAAGGACATGGTAGAGGCACAAACTTGTACAAGATCAGGTGATAGCACCTGACACTGAGAAACGGAATGAAACCAGCTTGGAAGTGGTGTGCTCTCCACCTGTTTTCCCCATGTGGCTAGTGTTACTACACAGTAGCACTACCTGGAGCCCTGAAAACCACAGGCAGGCTATAGATGTAATGTGCTCCCTCGGCAGGTTGCTTGCTCCCTGACATCCCCTACAGCCACCCCTAATTAGACACTGGGACCAGAATAGCCAGGATTAGCTACGCAGATGGGATTCAAACAGTTCTCTGCGGGGCACCGCATACGTAGACTCCCCAGTGGCCAAGAGAACAGCTTTGCACCCAGGTCCTTCACTGTCTTCTCTTTAGGACCATGGCAGACAAGACCTCCTGGCTATCCCAAGCCACCTTGAGCCCTCTGAGTTATAGGAGAAATAAAATCCACGTTCCCCCTTTTGCTACAGGGCTTAAAACGTAATTTTCTGTTAAGATCTTGAGGACAAACTTCTCTCTTCGTTATTCTGCATGTGCTTAGCTCTCAGTGACTAGCAAGCACCTTACCAATCTCTGCGATACCCTTGTACCCTAACATTCAAAGGACGCAGTTTTGCTGTGACACCATCGCGCAGTTGACTACTCCGTTGCCAGCGCTGCAACGCCATTCATCCAGTGCCATCGCACGGTGCTGGCAGGCGCACACCAACAAAACGCTACTAGACAGCGAACAGCTCTTGCGCCACCGTTGCATTTTGGTGCAAAACCGGCCCCGGGTGCTCCTGTGTGGTGGTCTTCCAAAGGCCGCTGGCGGGACAGACGGCCAAGGACACCGTGATGGGCGCG
>NW_008824648.1:1878451-1918438 GCF_000699105.1 Pygoscelis adeliae
CTTCTCCTCCATGGCATGGGCTGCCCCGAGGGGAGCCCCCCGCGTCCCGGTGTGGTGCGGCGAGTCCCGAGGGCTACGAGTCGGGCCGTCGCTCCCTCCCGGAAAGCCGGGCGGTTTCTTTCGGCCCGGGTGCGCTGTGAGGCAGATACCCCCTCTGCAACGTCCCTGATCTCTTGTAATCCGCGGATCCTTCCTACAGTGTTGGCATTGTGCTGTTCAAGCTTCCATTCATTCGAGGCTTGTGAAGGACGGTCCTCCCGTGCGGAGACCCGGTGACTGAGTTTGGTTGGATTTGGTAGTAAAACTTAGCGATTTGTCTGCCTGTGGCTTTGGAAAAGGAAGGAGGAAAGGAATGGAGGTGGCATGACCAAAATACAAGTGTAGTCTTGAAAAGCGGTTATGCAAGATGGGCTCTTTCTTTCCATGTAGACCGTGCTTTAAACATGTTTGTTTTGTATCGTCGGAGTTTGCTTTCACTCTTTCTGAGCGATGCTCTTTGGAGTAGAACGAAGGTTAGTTTCTTTTCTTTTTATTCTTGGGATGTACTTGAGTGTTTTTCAATATGTGTGTGTGTGGTGTCTTAGCTCTGAAATATTTATCAGAGAGACTTTGTAAAACCACCCAAACTGGGCCTCCTTGGTAACTGTCACACTGTAGTTGAAGTTCTGTTTAAGCTTCCTGGCTGATGGAAGTGGCTGCTGAAACATAGGTGAATCGCTTACACCCACATCAGAAGTTATCCACCAGAGTTAAGGTTTGTACAGTCATGTTAAAATACAGATATTTTTTTTTTTTTTCCCCAGTTTGGTACTCAGTGTTGGTTTTTAGTCATTAATGTGATAGCTCCATAAACATATTTTTAGATCCTTTTCTGTTACAAGGTCCCTTAGTCAACTTTACCAAATGTTGGGGGGGGATGTTAGAGGGAGAGAAATTGCCATCTGACACATAACACGCAATGTCTTCTTTGTTGTTTACGAGCGGTGTAAAAATCACACCACTAGAATGGGAGGTGAATCGTTGCTGATTTTGTCCTGAAGTCTTTACTGTTTATTAATATGAAGTTGTCCTGAGTAGGTTTAGGGAACTTTGGCTTTAACCTCGCCCCGGCCCTTCTAGTAGAGTAAGTGTTCTGGTTAGGGGTGGATAGAAATATATGTGGCCTAAAACTCCAGAGCCTCTCTCTTCAGAGGGGACCTAACTTCAGTCATGTATATACGCTATCTGTGGAACCATAAGCATTTCTATCCGTTTTTGTGTGGAAGAGGTTCTTGCTTCTGGAACTGCCTGTTTCTGCTTGAAGCCGTACCACTCAGGATTCTTTATTGCTATAGACAGACTGTGAAGTGGACATTGATACAAGGAATATTCCTTCTTAATACGCTGGGACATTTGCTCCAGGTTCTAATTTCATGGCTGAAAGCTGAGTTATAGCAGTGAACAGATGTCCAAAGAATCATTTCTTTAATGAGTCGTTTGATGCTTGTACCTCTTTGAATGTTTTCTCCTGCTACTGTAGGGACTATATTTTCTTCCTGTAACACTTATTATCAGAAGGAGGGTCAAAAATCCAAGAAAGAATTGATGGTTGGCAAAGGAAGGGCAAGGTACAAAGAGTCACTAAAAGTGATCAACAGCAAGGTCTCCACAGAAGAGAGAAGGTGGATGTTTCTTGTTCTTTAGATTTGAAAAGCTTTGTTAGCAATGAATAGTGAAGACAGAGCTTGTTCTTATATGTTCAGCAAGATTCATTGTTAACACAGAAAGCACTAAAAGACAGTATAAACTGGGCAGTATGCCTTAGGAAAAGCTAATTCTGAGCTTTTTTGTTTCTTGCAAGTGATGGGAATTGTGTAATGCATATTTGTGTAGAGGAAGTCAGAATACAGACATTTTGGATGAAAGATGGTCAGTGTTACAATGTATGTGAAAAAAAATTGTTTAGCATTATAACACGTTTTTAAGTCTTATTCTATATATGCCTATTCATCCATTCTTCCTTCTGGCTTCTTCTCTAAACGTTAAACCACTCTCTTAACTTTTTCTAATCAATTATACTTGTGCAAAGTTCACAGAAATGAATCTAGATGACTTCACATGTTGTAACATGTATGTAGAGGTAGCTAAGGAAGCGAGAAATCTTGCACTGCCATTTTGTCGATGTTGCATTTTCAATGACTTCTGCCTCTGCAGGGTTGCTCTCCAGAAGCAATGCCCATAACTGAGCGTTTTTGGAATCTTTTCTTAGAGCTTTATTACAGAGATGTAAATCAGTCCCACCAGGAGACTTCAATCACATTTTATACTCTTTGTTGACTTAAGTAAAAATCTGGTTCTGGTGGCAGGGATTGGAAATTGTGGTAGGTTTAAGGTTAGCTCAAGACTAAGCTTTTTTTGTATTCAGTTTTTAACCACTTTCACTCTCTGGTAACTTGTATGTTGTATTGGACCTTGCCCAAGATGATGAATCAGCCTAACAAAACAAGATTTAATGTGGCCCTTCTTTAGAATAACATAGAAGTGATCACACCTTAGATGTGAACCATGATTTTTATGTCCTGAAGCCTGAAAGACCTCTTCAAAACAGCACAGGAAAGACTGGGCTGCAAAAATCTGCTCCAGTTCCTGTTGTATCAAGAAGTTCTAGGAGCTAATCTATCCTTTCTTCTCCTGAAAATATCTTCAGTGATATTTTTGGCTTCTGGACTTTCGCTGATACTGAATTGTAAAGTTTCATTTTGAAAACTGTGTGTCTTATACCTCTCGTGAACTGTTAAAACAGATCTTTCTGGCGGTGACTCCAAATGCATAGGTGAAGAAAATATTACCTACGGTGTGACAAGTTGAGAATCTGCCCAGGTAGAAAGACAGAGCGCCACAAAAATACAACTGAATTGGAGGGCCAGTTCCAGTAGTGCCGTTTGGATTGATCTGGACAAATGTATAGGAGGCATCCTGTTATAATGGCCTGAGTGCTTCCAGATCAGTTGGCAGTCTCTGACTTCCAGGATACAGGCTTCTCTTACAGGATTTTCTGTAGGAAAACAAACCAGGAGTTTCTTGTATCTGAAGAGAACCAAGTGTTTCATGAGTGCTTGTAGAGGACCTAGTCAAGCTGTCGGTGGAACAAAAGCAAGGACATCTGCCTTTCAGAAGAGCGTTCTTAGCTCCAGAGTCTAGGTCTTTGTATGAATGGCATAACTTTGCTACTTCTCCAGAAAGCTGCAGAACAGAAGCATTAAAAGCACTGTAGGTAATATTCTGAACTGGTCTCTGAGGATGATGATTGTCCCCTTCTGTCCCATCTCTTGGAAATGGTTTTGATTTCTGTGCTCAGAAATTAAGTAGACATATTTCCTTCAATTTCAGTGTAATATAGGTGGCCATGCTGTTGACTTTTTTTTTAAGGATCAGTCTTCTCAGAAGTTAAAACAAACAAGCCTTTTATTTCTCTGGGACCAGTAAAAAAGGTGCTAGCATCTTTCTGAAGGAAAGTAATTTTGCTGTGTGCATTTCCTTTAGAAAGCAACCAAGAACTGATGAGATCAAGCTTTTCGGTTTCAAAAGGGAATTAACAGTGAATGGAGACCATAAAAATGATGAATATGCAGTTTTTAGTGATTTGGGAGATTTGCTGATTGAAACAAGCTCTCATGAATCACTAGGGTTTTTTTTTAAAAAAGCAGTCCATAAAAACTGCACTGTAATCTGCTTTGTTTGGATACTAAGGAATCTAGAAACTATTGTAAAAGTTAGAAGTTTGGTTGTCTGTCCCCTGCACGCGTGCCCGCCCCCCCCCTCCCCCCAGTATTACTGTGTATTTTTCTCCCATCAGTTTGTTGCTGATCAGCACTGGTTGTCTGTCTTGTATAACTGTTCCAGTATGAATTTTAGCTGTGGAACTATTTTGACCAAAACATGGTCAACTGCCTTTATACAGAGGAATAGAAAACGGCATAGAGTGACTGCTTTGTGCTTTGCAAGAAAATTGTTTGTTATTTATAGTAATGACTGCTTGTTGTCATAGTATTTTCCCAATAGCATGAGTCCTGCTTATTTGAGCTTTTGTGTATTGTAACTGCTGAGTAGTAATATGATGTTCAGCAGCATGTTTTAATATTGGTTTTGGTAATGCGTTGCTACATGCAAAGGAATACCCTCAGTATTTTTATCAAGTGAAACAGCCTATTTTCTCTATTTCTCCCTATCAGGCATATATGTTTCATTCTTTCTGTGATTTTTTTTTTTTTCTTCATGTCATACGACAGCATAAAATTCTCCCTTTCCCCATATCTCTTCAAGTGACCAGGTTCTAATTTACATATGTTTTTTGAGTGCAGACAAAATGAATGCTGTTTGATACAAATTACTTGTACTGGGGGAGAAGGAAAATGGACTCATCCAGTGACAACGGTCTTCCGCCTTCTCAGAGGCAGATTCTCTTGGCCCTGCCCTTTATGGTATTCTACATCAGTGATGAGCAAGCATGCCACTAGCCTTACGTTTAGAGCAAGTCAAGCAACCAAAGTAATGAAAAGCAGCCTTGTCCCCAGCTTCAACACTGAGCTTATTCTTGAGTCTTCCTCCTCCTCTCCAGCTCCCTCCTTGACCCTTTGCCAGCATGGAGCAAGCATCAGCTTGTGCTATGGTGGAGATTAGCCTGTGCTGGCTGCCATATGAGCTAGCAAAAGGCCTGAGGTATATCTACCTTTCTGTCAGTTGGGACACTGAGTTAGAACCATCTCCTTTGTTTAGCTACTTTTTCCATAGAAAGGGTAGGAAATTATCTCAGAACTCTTTTCCTCTGTAAGATTTGCATTAAATGAGCTTACCTTTTGGTTTCAGTATTGTTGCAGAGAGAGCAACAAGCCAACAGATATTACCTGCTCAAGCGGTAAATACTGATATTCACGTGAGGGAGGGGAGGGAAGGCTGAAAAGAGGATAGTAAAAGATCATCAGGTAAGGTCACTTATTGAGTATACCCTCACGACAGTAAGTCAGAAGTGGTTTGCAAGGAACGTGCTTGAGTTCTTGCCCCATCATGCTTTAAAAAAAAAAAGAAAGAAAAAAAGCATGAAAGATTGATCTTCTCCTGCCCTGTAGTAATTTCTTGTTCAAAGATTTCTGTAGGTGTAACTTGTGAAGAGTGTCTTAATGATTATAGCTCAGGAGGTATCCTGCAGGATGCTGCTACTTTGCCTGCAGCTCTTCCTGGAGGAAGGACCTGTTTGTAGGAGCAGTGACAAGAAGCCAAGTTTCTCATGCACAATTCAATAAGCAATAGTCAGGGGCAGGAGGAAGAGAAAGCAGCTCTCCTTCCTTGGCAGAAGCCCTGTCCGGATGTTCCAAGATGTGCGGGTAGAGCAGTCTTCTCGCCGTGTTTTCCCTTCCCTTTACCCCCACCTTTGCAGGAGAAACTCTCGTGCTTTACTGTTTGCACTGAACAGGAGGTGGTTGGAGGTAGGTCTGTGATTGCAGTGTGGTGACACTGGTTGCCTACCTGGGGAGGAAGAGGTTAACCTTCAGGGGAACTTGGGAAGGGAGCAGGTCCCAAAGTCCAGATTTCCTGGCCCCATGGCTGCTCAGGTTAGACTGTTCTGCAGAACTAAGTCAAAGGTGGTGTGGGAAACCAGAATCTTTAGCAATGACTCTCTTGCTGTCATGTTTCTCATGTGTATCGTGTTTAAAAACACTGCAGGCTGATCAAAAATTCTGTCACACTGTTGTAAGCTGTTGCAAATAACATGTTACTTTCAAGAGCCAATTACCTTTAAATATTTGAAGATAAGTTCTTTTTCTAAACAAAAGCCCTATCATTACCTTTATACAGCTTGAAGAATAAAAAATGTAAAACTTCATTTATTTCCTTTCATATAAAGTTTAATATCTAATTTCACAGTAAGCATTAGCATTCTTAGTATTGACATTTGTCATGTTTACTACCTATAGAAGGTTAAATGTAGTATGTATGTATTATGCTAGCTTTCTTCTCTAAATAAATAGATTGCTCTGTGATATATATTTTTTCCCGTTATATATGTATGGATCTGAAAGAATTTCTTTGTGCGTGGATGGTTCTTACAGAGCTGTAGTTATTTTAGTACCTTTGCTGTACAACTGTTGTGTCAGTTGTTGAAATAATTCTTTGACATCATATGTTTGGTAATGTGAAGAACCAACCTTAGCACTGGTGGGTGTACTCTAATCAATGTGTAGGCAAAACAGCTCAGGTGTTTGTTATCTGCTTGAGTTAAGCTGTAGATTCCTTGTTGGGATGTGCCTCAACTGGCTGATGGCTGTTGCAGCTCTGTCTCCTCTGTGTTAAGATTTACTATGTGTCTTTAACACACAAGTTCATCATAGGGTTTGGTGCAAAATATGAGGGCAAAATCAGTTATTTGCTTCACCTTAACTTTGCATTTTTATATAAACTGCAGTCTTTTAATAAAAAATTAAATTGCTCTAAACACACATTTCTTTACAGTGTTAGTGTAGATAGTCTTCGCTGAAGAGGGTAACAGTGACGTATGGAGTGTCCAAAGGAGTACAGGGGATGCAAAATATCCTTGAGAAATAGACCATGAGGGAATCTCCTGCCCTGAAGTCATCTCCTTGGCTTTCCACAACTCATGGGCTCTGTGGCTTATCTGCCTGCTTGATACTGTGGTACTGTAAGAATTGCCTGCTTGGTTTGGGGTCTCCCAATGCTGTCTCTGTTTTTCTGTTTATAAAGTTAGTCGACCGCTTTATACAGTTAGTTAGAGGAATGGGGAATGTGTATGTTAAGCAAGATTTCTTGCATAACTCTGCTAAGAAACATCTCTCCTGTCTCTCCATTTCAGGTCTTTCCCTTTTGTATAACTACTTTAGTGACATCTTTGCCTGTGATGCTTTTCCATTTTGAACATCTTTCTTAGATGAACATGCTGCTTTTGGAATATCTTAGTTTTCTGAAATTTATGTACATAACAAGGCCTTTAAATATTTTTTTTTTTTTTAAAAGGCCAAAAAACCCTATATTGGTCCTGTTCTGGATTCTATCAAACACTTCAAGAAGCAGCCTTTGTGGATGGTGAAGCGTGTGTTGCTTGTAGCAAGGAAGCATGGTCAAGTAGACTAACGTAGAGATGAAAGCTGAACTTGTTCAGTGTTATTGAAGTGTTATGTTAAGGAATCTCTCATCTCTGTCATGAAATCTGTTTTCTGTTGGTCTGATGTTCTGTGAGGTGGAAGTAGTTCGTAAGGTGTTTCAGGAAGCTTGATAATCATCTGCTATGGAATGGCAAATTATGGTATTTTTTTCTAAAAGATGATAACAAGTCTGACCAGGATGAAGCAGTGAATAAGTTGATAAGAAAACATAGTTTCTGAAAATACTGTTTTCTAACTAGCTCTTGTAAAGCATTTATCTTACTTGAAAAAATTGCTGTGCAAGAGTAAATAACCATTAATGTTTTACTTTCTCTAGTATCTCGGGAGCTCTCATTTCTGTGAAAAGAGTAGAGAAGCTGGCCAGTTTGGTTTTTTTTGTCTGCTAAAAGCCATTTTTCCCCCCCTTTTTGCAGGTGAGATTAGTTTGGGGATGTGAATACAATGAGCGTAAACCAGCAAGCTCACACAGGGCCTCCTTACGGGCAACCTCAGCCTGGATATCAGGGATACCAGCAGCCTGCCTACGGAGGACAGCCATTGCCAGGGGTTCCTCAATCGCAATATGGAGCTTATAATGGTCCGATGCCAGGATATCAACAGCCAGTCCCTCCACAAGGTACTTCTCAGTCAAAACTTAATGATTGATAAACCTGTGAATTGTTGCGTGCATGGAATTGTTTCTGTATACTTCCTATTGTTAGTCTTTATTTTGTGGTAGCAATTATCTTTTCTTCTGTATGTAGCTTACATGATGTTAAAAATCATGTTCTTCCTGTACATTCTGAGGTTATTGTTCTGTCATTTGTCCATTTTAGTAGGGCTTACTCTTCTTTTAATAGCTCATACAATTAACATACTGAGAAGCACAGCCTGCTTTTTTTCTGTATGTCCCTGCCCCCGTGGTACTGAAGCACCTGACTAGGACAATCTACCTGATGAGGTTATGTTGAGGGGCAGCAGTTAGGACTGTAACAGATTTATAACTGAGACTGCCTTACATGATTATGTAGAAAGTTCTGCACTCCTTCCTGAAAGATTAAGACATACAACTCTAGGCAGAAAGCGTATTTGGAGCTATTTTCTCTAATGCCTTTAAAATCAATAGAACGTGGACGTGTGGGCCAGCTAACGTGTTCCAGAATTTCCCTGGTTCTGCAGGATCATATCACTTGTTGTTTTTGTTTGTTTAAAAAAAAAAAAAGTAGTCCAACTTTTTTTCCCTGTTTTTAAAAGAAAGGCTAACTTAAAATTATTGAAGAATTTTAGGAGTCTCTGTTTCTGAGTACCTGAATTGCTTTAGGAGATTAATAGAGACTTTAACATCTGAAGTGTAGAGGAGAAAATAATATTGCTTTGAGTAGAAGTATTTCTGCCTTTCAAAATCGTGTGGATTAATTTAATTCTGCTGAGATAAGCACAACACAAACTTTCACTCTGAAATGTTTGTTTGGATTTCAGATCAGTGTTCTAAGGAAATGAGGAATACGCTAATCATGCTAATGGTCTCTGTATTATTCTCCCCTCCAAATACATCTTGCATTTTTTTGCAACTTCTTGAATTTTAAACCAAACTCAATGAGAAGGGTAGAACAAAGTGCCTATAGTTTTCTTGAAACTAACAGAAGTGGGAGACTGAAATTTGGGAGCTGAATGATTACCCTGTTGTGTTTTTTGTCTGGAGTTAGCAGGGCAGTGGAGTAGAAGAGTTAGTGTGGTGTGCTAAAGCACGGGTTATTCAGTTGCTCTATCTTCCTTTTCTTTCTTTAATCCTCTTCCTCCCCTCCTCTCAATAAATCTTTTCCAACAGCACTTTTAATCTGTGAGTTTTGAACTAATTTCACAGAGGGTTTGAATTCCTATAAAAGTAATGAAAAACAGCACTGGGCAGAGGAAAGAAATCCTGCTTCCTGGGAAGACAGAGGCAGAGCTCAGCCATTGAGCGCTCTGTTTGACTGCTCAATGTAGCCATTGACTAACTGGTGTTTCCTGTCCCATGGAAGGAATGGGGAGAAATTGGACTTGCTTCAGTGAGGGAGAGAAGGAGATTAAAGAACAACAAAGATTACTACAGATTTGTTGGAAGTTTCATCAGTGCAGCTATTTATAGAAAACAGGTTTTGGCTGTTAGCAGTGCAAAGAATGTTTAGGATGTTTGTGAAAAGAAACTGATGAGCATCTTCCATCGGGTACTTCAAGAATTACTTACAGGTCTGAAAAGCATTTCTTTTTAAGGGAATTAACTTTTTTCCTCCTGTATTATTTCTGGTTTGCCTTATTTAATTTCAGAACAACAGAAATGTGATTCATGACAGCTCAGTAAGGACATACCTAGGAAGCTTCATAACATGCATATGAACTTGTGCAGATTAAAAATGCAGGTTTTGTTTGTGCCAGTAATGATTGAAAGGTAGTGTGACACTGAGGGCAACAAGGTGGTCTCATTTGGACAACAAATGTGTATTGCACTACTCTTAAGTAGTATCTCGTGTACCTTATTGATATATCAGGCAAAGGCCACCCATGGTTTGTGGAGATTTCTCTTCCATCTTTTCTTCTGAGACTATCCTTCCTAGACTTAGCAGACTGTATTAAGGAAATCTCCGTTGTCACGTTGTGCATTTTGGACCTGTAAATCCAGGATTCTTATCTTTAGAAGGAAGAAATGTAAAATTCAGAGCACTAGGACAACAGCCAGAAGTTGACCTGTTAGTAGCTGCTGAATATGACATCTAGGTGGAAAAGAGCAGCAACAAACAATGCATTGTCAAAGAGAGCAGACAGGTGATAGTGAAGATAGTGATAGTTATCCTTTCTACCCCCATCTCCAACACGTTATGTTTATTGCAGGTCTTTGTAGCAAGACCTGTTGTAGCTGCGTAACATAGAGGAGAGAGAATTAATTTCAGAGGCACTAGAGTGACAGGACTTTAGTGAACACTGAGGGGTAAAAGGAAAACTGCCAATGTTATTCTGTGATCTCAAAGTAGTTGTCTTAGGAATTTATTTTAAAAATCACAATAAAATCGCTTGGAGGACTGAGTGGAGAAGTGTTGGGAGCAGGTGCCATCCTCAGTCAGGGAGTCTTTCGCATCTGATTTATGTGACAAACCCTAGCTCTAACTAATGGAAACATGGGAATGCTATGCCAGTGATGCTAGTCTTGCTTGGGACCAAAAGTGGAGCACTGTGCTGCTATAGCTGAAAATAGGTGCTTCTTGCTATGAGAACGTTGAGAGAACTGGGATGATTTTGCACCGATCTTTCAGTTAGTCTATTGGTTTCCTTCTGATGAGATCATGCAGTTGAAAGTACAAACACAATTACGTGAATACCAGTAACAATTAGGCAGCTGCTGCTGGATTGTTTTACGTAGACTCAGTTTACGGTACTGTTAACACTTGTATTAACATTAATATATGAACTATGTTGGTAGTGTTTGTGGTGCATGGTAGAACAGTGAGACGGAGTATAGCTTAAGGAATAATGTGATAAATGTGACGTGGATGTTATGTATATGATATTTTCTGCACTGCAGACTGTCCTCAGCATTGGAAACACTGTCTCTTGGTGCTTTCTCTCAGGCTTGATTTACTGGTGTATTCTGTCTTTCCAGGTTACTTTCCTTCCTTGGGGTTCCCTTCGAAGGGCTCTCCTGTATCTCTCAACTCTGACGCTTCTTCTCTTGCACCTAATCTCATAGGTAAATGGTGTCCTTTCTGTGGGAGTGTTTGTGCTGCTTCTTCTGTGCCAAGTTTCCATTTAATATGGATATTTAACTCAAAGGTGTGGGTACCTGAATATTCGGGCAGAGGTGGGTGGGACACTGCCCAATCTATTTGTAGGCAGCAGTTCAGAAACATAAATAGGGTATGAAGAAATAATCCTAGCAGAAATCCCTTATGCCTGCAGATTCATAGATTAAAACCTGACTTGTTTACTAATGTTTTGTGAAGACTGATTTCAAAACCTGAATCGGCCCATTCGGGTTCTCAGGGAGAATCCTTAGTTTAAAAGAATGCAGTCTCCCGCTTGAGAGAGAACTAAAACATGAGGTTTGAAATGATAGCATTGCCATGAAGAAATGAAAAATCTCCCCAAGCACCAGGAGGTTGTTATCGGAAGTTGCAAGGTATTTGTAACTTGTGCTTTTGTTTAAGGGGAAAAAAGACGTTTTTAGCTTCCTTGGCTATAGCATAGAAACCAAACGTATGTTAGGAATAATTATGATTCTAAAAGCTGTGGCTTGAAGAAGGAAATACTTTTGCAAAGCTAGCAATCAAGGTGTAAGAATTAGAAGCACTGCAAGAAATCATATTGTATTTTTCCTCCTTTCCAACTAGTGGTATTTTGGAAGAGCTATTTCTAGCGGTGTCCATTTGTTTAGAAGAGTAGGGTGTCAGAACTGAGCCAAGACCATATAGTCTTGGGGCTTTGAGTGAAATCACAGGCATTTCCCATTTTGCTGTAATCTACCTCTATTTTGAGGTCTGTGAGTGAGAACAGTATCTCAAAGGTGTTGAAGGGGAACTTCAGGATTCCTCAAGAATAATGAATCTCAAAATAATAAACCACTAGACATTCATACCTGTTCAAGTGAATTTTTTTCAATGGCTATTTGAGCAGTCTGTGATAATGATTACAGAAGTATATTTGTGACAAGAACTAGAAAAATAAGAGTTCAGAAGCTTTTTCTGAAGTAAGCATGTATTTGTCAAATTGTATGCCTGTTAAAGTTGAGGAGGAAAAAGCCAACTTCATGTAAAAAAAAAAAAAAAAGCATAGGATCCCTCCTTTAATTGGATTAAATATGTGTTCAAAGACAAAAGATAACAATGCTAAACAGTTTATGTGTACTATCAAAGGAAAGAGATTCCGAAATAGATGAAAGTATATCAAATTAGCTGAAAAGGTATCACAAAAGACATTCAGAAATAGAAATACCACACAACATACAAATAGTTAGAGATCAGGAAATGCTTAGCCAGAGGAACAGTAAGACGAAGGTGCTGTAACAGTAGTTTAGCAAAGACAAGATTTAATGAGATGAAGGTATATAAAAATAATAAATGTCTCTGGAAATAGAGTCCTAAGTCTCAAAATGAAGAACAGGAGGAGGTTTAGTAATAAAGAAAAAAGCCCCGAAAAATTGCTGGTTATTCATACAAGGTCTAGTTAATTCCTTCCTTGAATTTACATCCACAAGCTTACTAAGAATTCCACGTAGCAGATAAGATAAAAATATGAGTTGAAACCTCATGCTTTGTTGTATAAATTATACTGTAAAATTGAGAAATGGCTTCTCTTACTTCCTATTTCATAATGGTTCCTCTCAAGAAAGTTTCAGAGTCCCTTTTAAACTTATGCCCATCACTGTCAGAGAGACACAACAGCATGTATGTGCTGCCCTGGTCTCATGGGGCAGTTTACTTAGTCATCTGTATTTAACAATACCCTATACATGAAATATGTTCCTTTGTGGTTAGCAGGCATGGTCATATGGTTGTTCTAATTATCAGTGTTTTTAACATAATATTATTAAAATAGAAGTTTAGAGTCTCTTTTTCAGAAGCAGACACTGCAGTTAGTCTGCCGGTATTGTATCCAGCATTGTGGGGTCTGTGGAAAGTGTGAAGACTTGTTTCTGAGGCAAATATGTTTGGGTTGTGACTGAACCAGCTCAGTCTGAAAGATGACAAAGTATTCATGTTAGCCTCTAACCTTGAGAGGTTGGAAAGATCAGTCTGTGGTGGCCCCCATTATGTTATATATATATTTTTTTATATATATATATAAAAGCAGTTAGATGTAATTTTTGAAAACTGAATCTGCTCACGTAACCTGCTTACCTTTCAAGTAGGAAAAACTGACCTGTAATGAACATCAGGTTCCATGCAAATACTCTCCTTGGTCTGGATAAAAATAATTGGACTTGGAGGGGGAAGAATTTAATACCTTACTGACAAGATAACGTTTTTTTTCTTCACCAAAAGTTGAAATTGTCTTTTGAAGACAATACCACAGTACGTATCTTCTACTTGGTCTGTGTGGAGATGGTGACTAGTGACACTGGCTAAAAATATTTGTGCTTTTGGTTTTGCTACTTCTAATGTAGTTGTATAAATTATTTGTTGCTCATGGAGTATTGATACATCAAATTGGCCACCATTAAACTGTTTCTGCACTTTTTTTTTAATTTCCTGGATTTTTCATGGTAGTTGGTTCAAGCCCTTGTTTCTGTGAGTAACTTGTGATTTTTTTATTCCCCTCCCTTATGTCTGTAGGTTCATTAAGAGCCCCTCCAACATCTGGAGCTCCCCCTCCAGCCTCTGCAACATCTCTTCCTTCCAGCCACCTGGCATACGGTCAGTTTGGACACGGAGATGTGCAGAATGGGATTCCAGCCTCAGCAGCCCCGATGCAGAGGTACACACATACATACAAGAGCAAATCATAACAAAGATCTGCCTTGGTAGACCTATGCTAGGTCTAGACCTTTTAGGATCTAAAACAAATGAAATGCTTTGTTTTTCCTGTGGTGGACATTGACTTTCTTTATTCCTTCCTTATTGTTTTGGAACATTTTGCCATAGGGGTATTTGTTAGACAATAAGAATCTCTGGAGATGAAAAACTTCTGGAAGGATATGAGCAGATGTCAGTGACTGATCAAAACCACTTCTCCTCCAGAGACTTTCCTTGTGGTAGTCGTTTTCCCATAAGGAATTTTCCGATTCCCATAATCTGTCTTGTTTTAAAACAATTGCATTCAACAGCTGTAGTATTTGATTCCTTGGCAGTGTGAATTGATCTCTGTCTGGAGTATGTTGCTGTCCGTCATTACTGAGTAATTCCTTAGCATTGGTTCTGGGTCCTTTTCTGTCCGTTATGGGTCCCTGAGTTATCTTCATCTAAAGCTCTTGGGCATCTTCTCCAGAACGATATTGCCATTACCTCTGTGGTGAAAGTGGCAACAGTCCTCACTGCTTCATTCTGATTACTGGTTATGGGAGAAGGTGCTTGTTTTTTGTTTCCTTCTGGTTAGGCTCAGCACTATCAGCTGGAGAGCCCAAATCCTTTGAGCAACAGAGCATTCTTACGTAGCTGTGCAGGCCTTACTGTTGCTCGCCCTGTAGACTCTGTTGCAGTATTTCTGATTTGTTGTGATAACTAAAATGGAATTAACAAAAAAATGCTATAAACATAGAATCTGTATTTTAAGAACAAATAGATTTTTTTGATGAAAGGGATTCAGATCCATGCAGGATATGTAATTATTTTTCCAAAACTGAGCTACAGTGCTTCATGTAACTAATTGAGACCCAGCCAGTGTTTATGTGGTAGAACAATTTAAAAGACACAGAGAATTGTAACTGCTTGTATAATGGGGAATCCGGTGAAGTTTCTCATCTTCCTTCTCAGGCCACCTGCTTCTCAGCCTTTTCTGCCAGGCTCAGCACCCACGCCTGTCAGCCAGACGTCTACGTTTCAGCAATATGGTCCCCCCCCAGCCAGTGTACAGCAGCTCAGCAATCACATGGCAGGGATGACAATTGGCAGTACTACAGCCTCTGCTCCTCCCCCAGCTGGACTGGGCTATGGTGAGGTTTCCTGGCTACAGAAATAATGCTACTGCTTTTCACTTATGTTAGTAATTTCAGAAAAGATTTGCTCTTGTCAATGATTCATTACCATATGGTGATGGGAATTCTCTGGGTGTTGACGCCTGCCATAGTAAACGGTAGTTTCTGTGACTAATAAGGTCATCGTTGGGGAAAACAGTACTGAGACTATTGTAGGGAACAGTGCAGGAAGTACTGCAGGTCGTGAGTAACAAAAGAGAGTAACAATATTTCTCCTCAACTAGGTGAATCTTGGTGTGAAACACAAAAACAATCTATCCCTAAGGAAGCAGTTGGAGAGTCTACATGCCTTGCTGCTGTTGTGCAGCAGCCCAGCCAAAAAAAAGAAGGAAAAAGGGCTCAGTAAATCATAAAGGGCTGAAATTATTCTGAACGATTCTGTGAAGGGTTTTGCTGGAAGTTGAGAAGAAATTTAAACAGTATAAACTGAATTTAGGTATCTTGTTCTATTGTATTAGATCTACAGTCCCACTGCTGTAGACTACAGGACTTTTTTTTTTTTAATTAATGGAAGACTAGAAATTTGTCTTTAGTATGTGTAAGCTGGTCTGACTACACTGTGATTTTAATTTTTTTTAGTTGCTTTGGTAAAGTATTTTTTGACAAGCATCTCTCATACTCTTAACACAGACTTTATAGGAAAATTAGGAGTAGGGGATGCAGATTTCTCCAGCCTTTTGGCAATGTGTTTGTCTAAAATTATCCTCAGAAATAGTACAGTGGTAAATACAGAAGATGCTAGTTCCATGCTATTAAAACCATGAAGCTCAAAACCATTCTTGAACTCCAACTTAGTGTGGAGTTTAAGATACGAACTTATTTCAGTTCAAGAAATCAGTAGACAGTTCTTGTTTTGCATACTCCTGGCTTTGCCTCTTTTTTCTGGCCCTGAATCCTGAAATGTATTCTGATTATATAAAATAAGAAGCTCAGACTTTGAGAGAGAGGACAATGAAGGAACTATCAAGTTTCAGATCCCTTGGAGGAGTTTCAGCTCTCTGATCAATTTAGGAGGGTGTCCATGAGAAAGTGGTAGACCTACTTAGATGATCTAGAGCAAATGGGTTTTGCTTGCATCTTGATTGTCTTGAGGATAGAAGAAATTTATGTTCTGTCATCTTTTCTTCTTATCAGGTCCCCCAACATCGATTCCCCCAGTCTCAGGAAGCTTAAGTGCAACAGGATCTGGTCTCTACACACCTTACACTGCGAGCCAAGGACCCCCTCCTACCAGCGTGTCTCAGGGTCTTCCTTTGGCACAGCCTCCGTTTCCTGGTCAACCAATATCAACTCAGCGCCTACCTACTCAAGTCCCTGGTTTTGCCCCACCTCCCTCTTCTACAGGGATTGGACCTTCCTCTTACCCTCCTACCACAGGTGCCCCAAGGCCACCTACCATGCCAGGCCCACCACTGCCTGGGCAGATGGTTGCTGGACCACCAACGTCCCAGCCTAATCACGTATCCTCACCACCACCTCCATCAGCTACGTCAGGGCCGCACCCTGGGCCTCCCATGAGTGGCCTCCATGGACCACCTCCTCCCACTCATCCTCCTCAGCCAGGATACCAAATGCAGCAGAACGGTGAGTATTCCTAGTGTAGGAATTGTAAGTTATGTGTGCTCTCTGTGTGCTGCAAACTGAGAACTGGATTACAGGTTTGTTACCTGTGGGCTCCTGGCTGCACTTCAAAGCTTCCCTCTTGTTTCCCAGTGCTCATGTCTGAAAGACAAATCCAAGATAAACAATAGGATGTTTCACTCTAAGATATTTGTCATACGGGTTTTAATGAGATTAATGTAACTAAAGGAACCCTAGCTTACTTGGCCAAAAAGTTGTTTAATAATTAGTGCCATAATACTACAAGGATTTGTGATCAGAATTTTACGATGAACTTTGATTTGATGTCTGCAACGTCATCTGTTCAAAAGTAGAGATTTGAAATCCTGAAAGGTCTTCCTATCTTTTTTTTTAAATTTGTGGCCAGAGTGCATATACAATGTGTAAGAGTTGTTAAACGTTGAAAAGGAGTTGCTACTTTTTCCTTCTTTAATTCACAAAACTGTGTATATATTCTCCTTGTAGAACGTTTCACATTTTGTGTGTGCTTAGAAGTCATATCAGTTAAGCTTTCTGGATTATAAACAGTTTGGGCTGATTTTTAATCAATAACATATACAGATAGCTAGGATAAAGTAATCATGTGCAAGTGTCAGAACTGAGAATCCTCTCCCCCATGCAGCTTTGCACAACTGGCCAGGTAAATTACTTAAAAATATCTGTCCAAATTGCTCTGAACTGTAAAAACACTAATGGGGTAAATCATGCTGTTATTCTATAACTGACTGAAATTGTCTAAAGTAATATGAAATAACTTCAGGTAGTTACAAAACAAGAGATAATGACACATTAATCTATTACTGTAATTTCAGACAAGCCAAAACTGCCCGAGAGAAATCCTTGCATACCTTTAGTTTGAGGAATTATGGGTCATTCGCTATTTTACTTGGCTGTTCTGTGTGCACTTTCTATTAGGCAATCCTGCAATTTAACTTAAATGTTCATAGTGCATGATCTTAATGCGTGTTTTAATCATATTATTCTAAAAATAGTTATGTCAGTCTAAAAACCTGTGTTTCCTTAAGTCTGGTTTTAAGGAGGACTGTATCCATCAGTTTATTGGATCATGGTTAGATATGTACAGGTCTAAGCTGAAACACTGTGATAAATATGTTTAATCCTAATTAACTGAAAAGCATGTGACTTTCTTTTTCTTGTTTTTTGATGATGACAGGAAAAGTGGGAAGTGCCTAATGAGGAAACACCTGGTATTAGCCATTGTTTGATTTTACTGTCCCTTTCTTGTAAGGTTCCTATGGGCAGGTGAGGGGTCCCCAGCCAAACTATGGAGGAGCCTATCCAGGAACACCAAATTATGGAAGTCAACCCGGACAACCACCTCCACCAAAACGCTTGGATCCAGATTCCATTCCTAGCCCTGTAAGCTTACTTTGTTCTTACCAGTGTGAACTCTTCCATAGTGTCTTTACATAAAACAGAACTGACAAAGACCAAAGCTGAAAACAGGTTTCTCGATCCAAAGAACATCAGTCTGTTTTCCTGCTTACTTTTGTCTCGTATATCCAGCTTCAGTCTTTTGTTATGAATAAGCCCAGAAGCAGTATTTTTCTTGGTGACTAAAGAAAGGCACTGCATATGCAAATTAATGCTCTAATTCCTCAGGTCGTCTTCTGTACTATGTTACATTTTGAGAATCCTTGAGGGCTTTGGTTAAGCTTCTTTCTCCATTTCTGGATTCTTGCTTAATGACTTTCCAAGGTGAACTAATTTCAGGTTTTGAGGTGACAATCTGTGGACTGTATGATCCAAGTATGATCCAAGTTTAAACTATTTGTGGCAAGAGATGATTGTAATGCTTTTCCTTTCCCTTTTCCTATCATCTGTCAAAAAGCTGGTTAGCGTTTTTTTGGGTCATTAAGTCACGACACTATCTCGGTCATATATGGACAACTTCTCAAATTGAGATCATCTTTCAGAATGGAGGTTCTGAGAAAGGACGAGCAGTGATGTGTAATGGTTAGCAATGATGAGTAATATTAAGCCTGGCAGTATTATTACCACTAGTCTCCTGTGCTGTTCCTTCCACCACTGCTGATGCTGTTCTGTAATTTTCTCAGAAGGCCACAGTCATTTGATAACAGGAAACCTTTCCAGGGCAGTGCTTACAATCAGTTTACTTCAAAACTATAAGAATAATTTAGTCTTGAGTTACATTTTAGATCTGGACTGGTGCTGTTATTGCTATTTTAAAAAGATTATCTGTTTAGACTCCAGGTTTATGTAAAGTTTATGACCATATTTTTTTGTAGACTATAAGAAGTCTTTAATTGCTTCTCTGCTTCTCTTCTCTTCTGCTAAATGAGATCTCAAATGGCTTGTGTCGGCTCCCTTCATTTTAGCATGTTCTTAAAGCATAAACCCCCAATTTCTAACCAAAATGAGCACGTGAGCCACACCTCTCTTAGCAATGTGTTCAGAGCCCAAGCCCAATATCCTGGCAAGACTGGTTTTGGGATCAGTGTATGCTGCAGAAGCTGATGTTTCCTGTTGCATGAACCAATGTCCAAATGTATCTAATTCCAGTGCTACAGGTTTGGGTAGAGAGAGAAGTAACACTGTTACTTTTTGTTTTATTATTCTTTTCTTTTTTCTTTTTCCTTTTTTTTTTTTGTGGCACTCTTACTTTTTATTTTTTTAAAAAAAGCAACTTAATGAGCTGCCACCCCAGCAGAAACCCAGGCACAGAATAGACCCTGATGCAATTCCTAGTCCAGTAAGTGCTGTATATATGTCAATTGTAGTCTGTGTGTTGGTGACCATCTGTGCATGCCTGAAACCTGAACTTCACCTCACTAACCCTCCATCATTAATCCTTTACCCTTTCCTTGCTGTCTTCTGCTTGCCTTATCAAAATGAGTAACATTACACCACAAGAGATTGTTAAAATCTTCCCTTCTGTGATGAATGGTGAGGCAATAGAAAGCAGACTTTTGGAAACAGATCATGAAGAATGTCTCCCCTTCACTTTGTCTGATCTTTAGAATATCTCCTTCATCAGATTCCAACTGGCATTTTCAGTGTAAGCCATCAGTATCATTGTCCATACAATGTGTGTCTCGTGTTAACATACACACAGCATGAGCCTTTGTAGCCATGTTTTCTACCAGTTTTGAGCAGAATTTGATTACTGTTCTTGTCGCTATACCAGTACTGGGCTAATGCTTTGAAGTTCTAAAATTGCAGATAACTGTCTTGTTTTCATGTTAATTCCTGATATAAATCTTCTAGTAGATTAATATGAGGCATGGGGAGCTATAAACATTCTCTCATTATCTGTGCTCATACATAACCATTAAATTTTGAATTTGAAAATTTAATGTTTATGTGTAGAGAATCTTGCCTAAAGAAAGAAAAAAGCAGCTACCTTTTGGATTGGAAGAAAAAAAACACATTTGACTTTCTGTTACCCTCGTATCACTTCTTCCTCGTTTAGCCAAAGTTGGTCGTATAACAGGTACCAGCAGTGAGATAACCAGTGTCAGTCAGTCTGTAGACTTTTGAAATGGAACTAGATTTATCCTAGAGTAGTCACTGTCTGATGCTATGGGATGCTTTCTGCTGGCAACTTGGAATCTTTAGTGACAGGGTAGAAGTTCTGCCATGCAAACTTCTGTATTTCACAATTTACTCTAAGCAAAGGCATGTGTGTTTTGTGGCAAAGTAAGATCAGAAGAATGATTGCTAGCTTTAATGCTTTCATTCAGGCACCGGTATGGAAATGTAGTTAAAACTGTGTAATTACAATTTTCTGTTCTTATGCAAAGGTCAGTGGATATTTTAATCAAGTAAAACTGTTTAATGCATTTCCATTATCTTAAGCATATTTGGATTAATGAAGAATTTGAAATACTAAGACATTTAAGATTTTTACTGGCTTTGTGAAGTTTAAGCTTGATTCACTGACAAGTCTACTGAAACTTCACTTTCCACATCAGCAGAATTCAAATCATAAACTCTTGAGCACCACAGAGCAATGAAGACTTCCACCTGAGCTTGCGAGCATCTGTCTTTAGGTCAGAGTTACAGTGGTTAGAAATAAACGCATACTATGAAACCAGTGGGAACATTACAGAAAGGAAAAGCCAGGTTATCTGTAGAACTTTACCCTGAGGTTTACAGAAGCTTCTAATCTTAATTCGGCTAGGACCAGCATACAGGGGAATACTACCAAAAATTCCTTTCTTGATCTGTGTTTGGCTTTTATGAGTTCATATCAGGCCTTAAAACACAAAATATGCTACTATTCAAAATACTTGGGGAAAAATACTATTTGCAACTTGTAATTTATTGTTAGTCATTAAGTACTATTTGAAATCAAACTGAGAGGTGACTGCTTGACAAAAACTTATTTGCTTTAGACTTCTTATTTTTAGAGATAGTAATGTTTGCCTCAGGTCCCCTTTTCACTGCCTTACAGATATAAATTTTGTATTTTACAGTACTTTGAAACCAAGCCTCCAAATATTAATGTGGTGTTTTCCATCATAGATTCAAGTGATTGAAGATGACAGAAGTAACCGTGGGTCGGAACCATTTGTCACTGGAGTGAGAGGGCAGGTCCCACCTCTTGTTACTACAAATTTCTTGGTCAAGGATCAAGGTAAATATTTTTCTTTTCCTAAACAAACAAAAGACAAACCCCAAAGAGTCAGTGACAGAACTGTCTATGTCTTTAAAGGAGAAGTTTGAGGAATGATTTCAGTGGCTGGGGATGTATGTCTTACCAACAGAAGCTTTAGTTTCAAGTCCTGTGTTGATTTGATCTCAATTTAGATTCTCCTGATTGTTTGGTAGCTAATAACCAATTCGCAAGTAAAAAATGTTTTCCAAGGTGGGTACCTGGGACCAGCATTAGCAGGGACACCAGAAAGCAGCAAATGAAGCCTATTCTGTAGAGCTATATCAATGAGAGTTAAGAACTGAAATTTACTAGCAATATCATTTGAATTCAACTGGGAACTGTATTTTTTAAATCACGAGTGGGATGTGAGTTGGTCCATAGTTCATAGAGAAAGGATATTTCGTCATTTAATTCCCCATGCTTTTTTGGAGATTTTAAGCTCCCTTAGAACTTCAGAATTGAATTCTACAGTCAAGTGCTTTATTTTTCAACCAAAATTGCAAAATCAAACAGTAGAAATGTTTGAGTTGAGTTTTCTGCCTATAGTAAGTTTTAGTCTGCAAAAAGAATGAAACAGGAAGTATTAGGTTCATTGCTTTTCAGACAGATAGGAGGTTTAAGTTGATGTGGAGTCAAGTTCATTTGTTTTGAGTTAAGGGCTTTTATTACACATAGTTAGAGGCATTTTGTTTGGAATTCAAGTTTTGCATAGATTGAAATTAATTGTTTAGATAATCTTTTAGTCTCTGTGGCTTAACAACACAAATGAAGGTATCTTTATTTCTGTTCTTGAATATAAACTTAACTTGTACTGAAATTTGTGGGGATTTTTTCTTTGTTCCCCAGGTAACGCAAGCCCCCGCTACATAAGATGCACATCTTACAATATTCCCTGCACCTCAGATATGGCCAAACAGTCCCAAGTTCCACTAGCTGCTGTCATAAAACCACTGGCTACTCTACCCCCAGAGGAGGTGAGAACTGTATGCAGAGTTACACATGCACTGTATGCACTCTGAACTCATCAGGGGAATGCTATTAGATGTCAACATTTAACAGATACATTGAGAAAGAATGTTTAGGTAATGAAGCCTAGGTAAACATTGGTTCTCCCACAAGTGTGTGGTAGAGCTCTGTAAGGCAGAAGAATGTTGTGTTCAAAACATATACTATTTTGATCGCCATGGTAATTTCAGCTTTTTTGCAGTAACTGTCAAGCACTGTGATCAAATGACCAAAATACTAGGATGGTCACAAATGCGTACACTTCCATTGATCTCAATTTCTTTCTTGGCCTAAAGTATTTAAATGGTTACTAATCACTGATGTTAAGTCTTTTCTAGGATGTCAAGTTGTGGAATTGGATGAGAATGTATCAAGCAGCACTGGTTAAGCTGTCTAATGTGCATGTACATGCATAGCACTGTGTGGGGTGACGGCACAAGACTGAGTACTGGGCACTGCTGAGCTGCGCTTGTATTTCTGCCCTTGCTCTGTGCAGCACTTACTTCCTTCTAAGTGTAATTTGTGGCTAACTAGCCTTTTACTCTGGCTACTGTGTAGCATTAGCCTGCTTGGGGCAGTGACATAAAGACAAATGTGCTTGTTAAATTTGAATACATATGTTTTCAGTGTTCTGTGCCCTGTTAGCTTTAGCATCTGCTGAGGGAAAGGAGTATCCTCTGGGCTTTTAAGGATGTGTTTTTGCTGTTGCATTTCATTAATGTTCCTAAACTATGGTTTGGATTTTGAAAATTGGTTTGTGATAAAACTGAGTTCTGAAGTTAATTCCTGTATTGCTATATTGTGGCTGGAATTTAAAAGGAGTGCAACAGGAGAATGTGGTCTTATTTGGGAAACCTGGAGGCTCGTGGAGCTGCACATTTTTTAGAGAAGCTTTACAAACAACTAGTTGTTAGGTTTCCCGGTGTGTTTATGCTTTGAATGAACACTTGTGATATCCAGAAAAAACATTGCTAGAATCGGAAAACTGCCCCGGAGACTGGTCAGCTTCTAGCATTGGAAAGTTCTTTATGGCAAGGGCAAACTCCCTGTGGAGGGGCCCTTCCAACAGATGAAGGCTCAGCTGTTCAGAGCAATGAGACTGTAAATAGAGCTAAAGCTTAACATATCAGTAATGAGAGGATAAATGTCTCATGGAAATACAGCATTCAGATAAATCTAGACTATATAAAAATTCAGCACCTGGTTGCCAGATACAGGACCTTTGCCCTATGTTAATGCGCAGTTCAGAAAGCAAAGCTTGAGGCTTCAGAAAGAAGTATCTCAGTGCCTTCTGCGAGTGAGTGGTTAGTGACAAGTTATGCATAGCACTGCATGTTTACAAACTACCCTTGTAGTTTGTTTGCATGCATGTTATTGGGGCAGAGGCTGAGGAAAAAAAGCTTATTGTGAGGAAGTACAATACCAACATTGCCTGGCAGTCAGAAAACTTGAAATTTTGTTTCCTCTGAGGAGGTCAGCCTGGGCAACAGGAGCTGAGAAAATGCTGGCTGCAAAACCATTGTATTGTCAATAAATGATTAGTGGGGTTGAATGAGAGATGCAACACATCTGTGGCACGAAGAGGAAGAAAGTGACTGGAGCATTTGCTCAACTCATACTCAATGAATATGTTGTCTCTTAAACATGATCAGAGGTTTAGGGTGACTGAAAGAATTAAGGCTGGACACCTTTAGTGTCAGAAAATTTAAAAGTAAGTAGTTAAAACTTCTTTCGAGCTAGATTCTTAGTTATGAAAGATACTTCGAATTATGAATGCAGCTTGTAGCTTGCATGACTTCTGTCTTAATAATTTTAAAGTGCTTCCTGCTCGTTCTGAGGTTGAGAAGCTACAGAAGTTGCCAAGCATCTTACTCTGGTTTGGCTGCAAAAAGAATATATTATCAATAATAGTTCAAAAATGGTATCACTACGTAACAGTTTTGAGGACTGGCTATACACCGGGGTCAAGACAAGCAGAGCTTACGGATATGCTGTATTTCACGGTGGACTTCAAAAATAAGTTCTTATCAGTTGACATTTTTTAAGATAGTCTGGATGCTCTATGTTCTTGAATATATGGAATGCAATGACTGGCTTCTATTTTTTTACAAGGGAAAAACAGAAGACGTCAAGAGTTGCTTTTAAAACACCCAACCTGTGGTGAAATGTAAATTGTATGCTCACTCCCATGAGGTTATCACAGCCATTCTTTGCATGGCTTCAGTCTTTTATGTTCACTTGGGATACATCTGTGCTGTGCAGTGTGGTACTCCTGCTAGAGCTCATGCTCCTCAAGCTGGCTGCTATATAAGGTAGTGCAGCACCATGCAGAAGTACTTGTTTGTGTCTAAGTGGGATAGCCCATTAATGACCGCAGCCCACAAAGAACTGCTGTGCTAGAGCTTGAGTTGAAAAGCATTTACGAAATACTTGTTCAGGCTTCCCCCACCCCCTGCGCTCTCTCCCATAGCTGCCAAAATGTTAAATCCTATGCAATGTACAGGGAGATAGTTTTAAGCTCTGCAATATGTGTGATCACTTCTTTCTCATCATCATGTGACCCTTCTTTTCTTTTTTTTTTCCCCTGCTTCTGCAGACTCTTCCTTACTTGGTAGACCATGGAGAATCCGGTCCTGTCCGATGTAATAGGTGCAAGGCTTACATGTGCCCTTTTATGCAATTCATTGAGGGTGGAAGGAGGTTCCAGTGCTGTTTCTGCAGCTGTGTCACTGAGGGTAAGGTTTTTTCTGGAGATCGGTCTCTAGGCTTTATTGGAGTGGTCTTTGAACAAGATGCAAGCAAATAAATCTTTATCATGTTATGGTCACTTATAATGTATACTGTGCTTTAATGTGTGTTTAGTCTTGTAAAAAAAATCGTTATAAAACATGTTCAGTGCTCAGTTCTGAAATTATGTTCAAATTAAGTAGGTGCTTATGCATTGCAGTATTATTGTACCAAATTTCTAACATGAGGTACTTGTAGCATAATGTATGGTAGTTTGAAAAATTACTTATGCTATTTTCTTAGGGTATTTCAAACTTACATTTTTCTATGACAGACTGAGATGTACATCTAATCAGTAGCATGAGTTATAGGATTTTCTTTTTTGCTCACAAAGCCTGTTTAAACACTGATTAGAGATGAGATTGCAGCTAAATCTGCTACAGCTGAATAGGAGTGTTCAATATATGCCAGTTAATCTTAGTTGCTCTCCTAAATTAATATAAAACATGCTTCCTTTAAGCAGAAGTCACTATGTGCAGCTCATAGCATGATATCCATAGATCTGTTTTGACGGCACAGTGGAATGTAAGGTACAACAAACCTTATAGTGGTGTTTTGAGTGTTTCATTTGGTAGCACTGACAGCATTTAATGGACTGTTTGTTCTTATCACCTCAGTTACGCTGTACAACTGTTTGTACAAACCAAAATGGGAAGCTGACAGGGGTCAGAAATGGCCAATTTTAAAAAAACTTTTTTTTTGTCTGGTGATTTTTCAGCCTGCATGCATTCCCTGTCCCTGCCTACTCAGCAGCTGTATGAATGGCTGTACCTGTAACAACTGAGCAGGGGCAGAAAAGGGAGGGATGCTCAGAGGCTGCTGATGAAAGCAATGCTGTGAAAATACAATGTAGTTGTACCTCATACTTGAGAACAGTTTCTGTTTTCTCTGCAAAAACAATCAGGTAATTAGCTTGTACTGGATGTGTACTTGGAGAGAAGAGTGATAGGTGCTTATATATATAGTCGTAATGATGGCACTTTGTTTTCTTTTGAACTTGAAACTTTGAATGTTTAGAATAATTTAAAGGTGGTGAATACTATCATTACAGGTAATCTCACTTTATTCTCCCCTGGAGCTATCTAGGCAGCTATAGCTGGAATACATTTTGTCACCCTAGCAATTCTGCAGGAGGGATTCTCTGTCATGGTAGTTCTTGGGGCACAAGGGAAGTACTTTCTTTGTTTATGCAGCTGACTTTTGTAGGCAAAAACTTAGCTTAACTCCAATTTTACCTTCCGATGCCTGGTACCAGCACAGGGCATGTGCTTACACTTTTGGTTCCTCCTTCTTAATGCTTTACAATCCACTGTAAGAAGTACCCTGTCTATTCTGACAAAAGGATTATGGCAGTCTCTGCACCCAAGAGTGCCTAGAAGGCTTTACTCTTGTGCTGTATGGGAAGGGAAGGAAAAAGCTAACTCATATAGCAAAATACGGAGCTCAGTCTTTTGGTAGGCCTGAATTGAGACAATAATGTTGTAGCCTGTATTTTGCCTCAAACTCAAATGTAACAAGTCATTTGTTACTACTTATACAAGATTCTTATATTTTTCCTTTGAACTAAATCCTTCAGAAGAATCCTAAGAGTGTGTTGTAGTGACATTTCTGATACAAACTTCAAAATGAGAATGTAAAGGAGATTCAGGAAAAGTACAATAGTGACTATACGGTGTACCACCTGGTGCATATGACAAACTGGAAGCAGTTTGTCGGTATTTCGTGGCTTTAATGATGCTCTTAAATTGCATGAATATTTTTAGTAATACTTGCATGCTAGCACAGAGTGCTAGCCAGCTTTCCTGGAGTTTTATTTGAAACAGCTGTTGTCATCTTAGCTCTCTAGTCACAGTGTTTGTCACTGAACTTAATGTTTCTTCCTTCCCCAGTACCACCTCACTACTTCCAGCATTTGGATCATACTGGAAAGCGAGTAGATTTCTATGATCGACCTGAATTATCAATGGGTTCTTATGAGTTTCTAGCAACAGTTGACTATTGCAAGGTACAATAGTATGTGTTTATTACTGTATTTTGGTTTGCTTTTAAATAAAAAGCCTATTTTCCTAAAAGTAAGAATGACATGAATTGTCTGGGGCTGCTTTCTAGCTGGCAGAGATAATTAACAGCACTAGTCCAACCCGCTTCATTCTGTAAGGTAATGTGCTTGTGTGCTTACTTCCCAAAGTAGAGGAAGTCTTGACCACACATGACATAATATAATTTTGTTATGGCTGCCTCTGTCGTTCTCTTCTGGAGCTATATAAGCAGCTATAGCTGCTGTTACCTTAGCAATTCTGCAGGAGGGACTCTCTTGCAGTAGTCCTTGGGGAAGGAGAATGTAGGAGAGATTCAAGAAAAGTACAATAGTAACTATGCAATGTGCCACCTGTTGCCTAAGACAGACTTTACCTATTGAAATTAACTTTCAAATAGTGGTTAAAAACACAAGAATAGTGTGGAAATAATATATTGTCAGAGCTGGTTCACTTTATTATTATTTAAATCTTTAATTTTAAACTTCTAAGGAATAGGAAAAATATGTGTAAGGTGTTTATTAAAGCAACTTATATCTGCTGAAATAAATGCTGGGAAAATAAATACCTAAATGTTGCAGCTTTATACTGGTTACCTTCTGATGCCTTAGCTTTACTTTGAGTTAGGAGAAGAACCAATTATCTTGCTTCTAACAGTGTAAGAAGCATTTTTAAATCAGATGAGATGCGATCTTCCCAGATTTCTTGAAAGTTCTTCTGTTTTGCTTTTGTTCTGTGTGCTCCTTACAATATGACCCAGAGATTTCAGAAAACTGTTGACTGAAACAAGTTTTTATTTCCCAAAGCAAACCAGATATTTAAGTAGAAGGGAACGGTTGCAGTTCTTGGAGAGGAAAATCTTTTGCTTTATAGGTGATTTCATCAATATAACAAGTCTGGTCAGATTCCAAAGTCTTGAGTACTGGCAGGAAACTTCCCTGTCTACTTCCCCTGTCTGGCCTAGTCATGTAAATGGATGATTTAGTTGTGACTAGCCTGTTCTTCACTGAGCAATGGCAAAATTACTCTAGGGCATGTAACACCGGTCCATTTCAAGCACAGTGTGCTTACATGTCTGTTAGTTGGGCAGGGATGGGAGAATGATCTGAAGAAACAATTACTGCTCATGAGTAGAAAAGTACATGAAAGCTATTAGAGTTTTGACCAGCATTCATTTGTCCATGTTGCAGCCCACATAACAGCTCTGTATTATGTGGCCATAATGTGACTTCTTCCCTCTCTTCCACAGAATAACAAGTTTCCCAGTCCACCTGCTTTCATTTTCATGATTGATGTGTCTTACAATGCTGTGAAGAGTGGTTTAGTGAGGCTAATATGTGAAGAATTGAAGTCACTCCTAGATTACCTGCCCAGGTAGGTATATTGTATATACTGTAGCCAGTCAAAATGGGGAAAACTGTCACTTTTTCCCTTTAAAAAAAGCTAGAAATTAAAACATTATTTGATAATCCTATCAAGCTTTTCTTCAGAAAAAGGCCAAGCAGAACATCTTTCTGGGTACCTTTCTAGGTGAAAATGAATTTTCCTTCCTTTCGTTTTTCCCTTATCCCTTTTTGTGTTGGGTTCTGCGTAATGATTTCACTATCTACTTAGATGTGAAGGCAAGCATGTCTCTTGCAGGGAAGGCAACATGGAAGAATCAGCCATTCGAGTAGGCTTTGTCACCTACAACAAAGTGTTACACTTCTATAACGTGAAGAGCTCACTGGCACAGCCACAAATGATGGTTGTCTCAGATGTGGCAGATATGTTTGTGCCACTCCTTGATGGTTTTCTGGTGAATGTGAACGAGTCCAGGACAGTTATTGCGAGGTAATAAAATTGATTTACAATGTGTGTAGTAAACTTTGTTTGGTAGATTCAAGTGTTGTATGCTTATTTGTCATGTTATTCACCTAGAATTCACTCCGTGTATTTTAGCTTCCTATACTCTTTGAGAATAAGCTGGCAAAGTAGAACGGGAAAATTCATGGGGTAAGGGTGTATTTGGCTCGTAGTCCAGCTTGGCAGAGGGTATATATAAGAGGATTTAGTGCAGAAGGGCATTTCTGTGAAAAAACAAAACACAACTAGAATGATGCAGAGCGAAAGTCATAAGAATACTAAATCACTGTCTTTAAGGGAGATGCCTAAATAACTGTAAACGGAGACAACAGTGGTGTCTAATTTTGGTTCTGTGGAGAAAATTGAATAAGCGGGATAGAGAAGATAAAATCTAGAAGGAAAGAAAAAGAAATTAGCAAAGTTTTGGCAAACTATTTAACATGATACTTGAACAGTAATTGAACTATGGTGTGTAGCTAACTACATTTTGGGAAATAGACCTGGCATTGCATGTTTTTAAAGAAAATTTCTAGCCCGTTTTGTGCATTAACAAGCATAAATACAAAATTGTGGATTAAACCATTAATCTTTGAATAGTACACAGGATTCTTGGCAAACAGAGGCCAAGAGTCACTAGTCTTTCCTAAGAGTTTACGTACCACTATATATTGGAATATATTAAAAAAGCAGGAATACAGAAGAGCTATTGAAGTAGGCATCAGCTGAGGCTATACAGCAAGCACTGAGGATATGGATTAGAGAAGCCAATAAAGAATCACAAAGCATCACTTTTTTTCTCAGATAAATGATGAGATGCTGAATACTGTAAAAATTATGCAAATTTACAGGCACAGTAGGGACTTCTGTCTCATGGGTCATCGACTGCAACTGTGTGGCTTTTCCAATGAAATGGAATCTTGAATTCTTCCTTTTTCTTGTTCTTTGCTAGTTTGCTGGATCAGATTCCAGAAATGTTTGCAGACACAAGAGAAACAGAAACTGTTTTTGCACCTGTGATTCAAGCAGGGCTGGAGGCGCTGAAGGTTAGTAAATGCATTGTCATGGCAAATTGTTTTCAGTCCAAGTACTCTGAAGTTCATACTCTGCTAACACACACTAAGACGGACAGTTCTAAAGCTTTTCGTAGGTCTCCTTGTGGTAGATGCGCTACATGTTAGGGAGTGCTTGCCTCATTCTTCAAGTGCATGTACCTCTGGTTCTATGTAGCTAGCTATCTGTTCTCTACCCAATTGTTTTTTAATAATTTTTGTTCAGAGTACAAGACATATGGCTTAATTACAGTTATCTGGCTGGGTTTTGCTTTAAACAGTTTATAGAACCTACAAAAAAATAAAAAGACCTTCCAACATTAAAACCAAGAGCTGAAGTCAGTCATGTCTCATTGAGGAGTTCTGTAACATGGTGTCTTTCTAATCCTGTGCTTAAAGCTCTGGTATAATCTTAAATAAAAATGCAATCTGTTGAAGTTGCCCGCAACAATGTGCTAACCAAGTAAACCTTTCCTAAAGTTCTTCCATTGCAGTACTTCATCCAGATAATTACATGCATGATCTAACTCAGACTCGTATATACTGATTGAATTGATTGCCTGTATGATTCCATCCAAAACTGTTCATATAGCTCTATTTGTCTGTTATGTAAGTCCTTAGAAGTCTGTCTCAAACTCCATTTTCATTACAATTGTTCAATCAAGAAATAATATAAATTACTGATTGATTGTTTACATACTGCATGTGTCAGAGAAAATAACCTACTAAATATTGGCTAGTGTTGACATAGGTTATTGATTTAAAATTAATGATCTGTTGAAGCTTAGATTACAAAATCCTTTGCCATTTCTGTGACTCTCTTCCTTTTCCACAAACTCCGTAGCTGCAAATCAGAGAAGAAAGCAATCTAACACATTTGCACAAAACCTTTTGTAGCTGAGTCCTGCTTACTGCTCTGTGTCTCCTTGGAGCCAGTCCTTTTCTCCCTGCCACGGAAGTAGCACAGGTCCAGTAGAACTGAAACTTGCTTTTCTGTAACTGAGCAGTAAGCTGTGCTCCCTGTGTTGGAAACCACTGAAGTAACCAAATGATCACTGAGCCTGTGTGTCTGATAAAGTGCCTTCCTGACATAAAGAAGTGATGAGGATGCTTGAATGCTTGTTCTTGAATCACAGTTTCCCTTACAATTTTTATAAATGTTTCTAACTTGCACTTTTTGCACTCGCTTTCCTGCAGGCAGCTGAGTGTGCTGGCAAGCTCTTCATTTTCCATACCTCTCTGCCTATCGCAGAGGCCCCAGGGAAGTTAAAGAACAGGGATGATAAGAAACTGATCAACACAGATAAGGAGAAGGTAATAACAACTTGCATGATGCTTACATTACAGGTCTATATTATACTCTTTATGAGAGAAAATAACTCTGAAGCAACGTTAAAAAAATTACAAGAGTAGCATGTAGTGTAACCATCTCAGCTGATATCTTTTAACATTGCACTTTTATCTTCTGTTCTCAAGCAGAGCTGTGTAGACTTGACATCATAAGGACAGCTCTGGTATGAGAACAAGAGGAGATAGATCTAGGTTCTTATACAGGATAAAATATTGTAGCTGGGTTAAAGTAAATGTGCTGAACTTACAATTAAAGCAAAGATGTGTAGTAATTTTCGTAATATTCAACAGTTCTTCAAAGGCAGGGTCAGGAAGAATTTATATGACCCTAACTTCCCTGAAGAGAGACTTAAAGTATAAAAGTGTATGGACTGGGATTGTAAACTGGATCTCACTTTCCTTTTCTTACCACAAACTTCTGACGTCATCTCTGACTTCCTTTCTTAGACTTTGTTTCAACCACAGACAAACTTTTACAATAACTTGGCCAAGGACTGTGTGGCCCAGGGCTGCTGTGTGGATCTGTTCCTATTTCCAAACCAGTATTTGGATGTGGCTACACTAGGTGTAGTAACTTACCAGACAGGAGGCTCCATTTATAAGTATGCATATTTCCAGGTAAGAGTGACATTGGCTGACTGGTACTTGATCTAAATAAGAATTATTGTTTAGTTAAGAGTTGTTTTTCGTAGTGTGAACCATAGTGAACAAGTACTTCTTTGGAAATAAATTGCTACTTAAATGTCAAGATTTTCACCAAAATTATTTTGTTAGCTTTATGTCTTTACACAAATTATCTGTATTAATAACAAAAACAACAACAAGAAAAGCTATGCTGTTAACTTTTAGCACAGTATTTCATTAGCAGGGCACTGAGCCCTGTATGATGGCCGAGTTTTAGAGTAAGACTGCAGGAGATAGTATCTGGTTTTAAATTACTTTATGGTTTATGGAGCAGCTCTGATTTATGGGATTATGAAACTTGAATTATTGTTTGTGTTCTAGCTGGAGATAGACCAGGATAGGTTCCTGAATGACCTGAGAAGAGATGTCCAGAAAGAAGTGGGATTTGATGCTGTAATGAGAGTGCGCACAAGCACAGGTGGGTGTTAGCGAGAATGAGTCTTAATAATTTGACCACTTCAGGCATGTCATATGGGAAGTAACAGATTTTTCCCTAATTTCAAACATCTTGAGACTAGGCTATGCAAAAAGCTCTGCTAAAGCTTTGAAATTCTAAGACTTTTGTCGAGACCGGGCAAAGATCCCTGCTGAAATCTGTCAAGATAACTTAGTGTCACCGATGACAAGATTTTCAGGGCTCCAAAGGCTGTCTGTCTTGTTATTCTGTTGAAAATTGTCGTTCATGTTGGGGTTTTTTCTTTTCTAGGTATTCGAGCAACTGACTTTTTTGGAGCTTTCTATATGAGCAACACAACTGATGTAGAGATGGCAGGTTTGGACTGTGATAAAACAATCACAGTGGAATTCAAGCACGATGACAAACTGAGTGAAGACAGTGGTGCACTCCTTCAGGTGCGGGAGTAGGCTTTCTAGGAGAAAGAAGTGAGCTGACAATTTAGAATTGTCAACAAAACCGTGTCAAGGGGGAACCAAATCTCACCTGGGGAGAATGCCAGTTGCAGAAGAGGATGAGGTCACTCTGAACTGAATTATTAGACACTCCTTCAAGGAACTGTTTGTTCTTTTTTCTGCCCCTTACTATAGCCTTCACCTTTCAGCATACTAGTTCTCAGGGTGACCTAGACTGCTTCAAACTACAGTCTGTTTTCCAAGACCCAGTTCCCTTAATACAAACTGCTAACATTGCTGCTTGTTATCTTTCATTGACCCTGATTCTTAGCATAAGCTTTAAGCTTATTGTGCAGGTCTTTTACATAATTCTTATTTGTTTAGGCATCTGAGTCCTAGTTTTTAATGAAGTATATTGAAATCCTGCTTTTCTTATTGTAGCAGGACCTTATTTTTCTATATCCTGGCATTTTTGTCTCCTACAGTGTGCTCTGTTATATACAAGTTGCGCAGGACAGCGACGACTCCGCATTCACAACCTCTCCTTAAACTGTTGCACGCAGCTTGCTGACCTCTATCGAAACTGTGAGACAGACACGCTCATCAATTACTTGGCTAAATATGGTAAGGGTAAATATGGTAACAAGAATTGCAACCTTTAACTGCTGTTAAAATGCCCGTTGTCATCCAATGACACCTGTTTATTCTCTTTGTGTCAAATGTCAGGTGACAATCCTGATACTTCAGTCATTTATAAAAAAATGGGAAAGAGGATAAAGCTGTGATGATAGTATTGTTGCTTAGGACGAGAGGTACAGAGAGAGTGTAGGCTTTATCCTTCATACAAATTCTTGTCTAATTTTTTTTTAATAGAGGTTTGTATTGACAGCTGTCTGAATTCATCCTTGTATTTATTTTTGGACTGTTTTAGTTTGTTCTTTAACTGTTCCAGAATTTTGCTCTGGGAATAGGAAATGGTGGCCTTTGCTCATAGATCTGGGTTAAATATCATACTTTTATGCATTGTACCCTATTTGTTCTTTCTACTTTGCAGTACAAATCCAGCAGAAATTTAGAGTTGTGTATGTTTATCACCATTAAAATGTAAGAAACAGTCCATTTTCAGTCCATTAAAGAAAGATGGCGAGGTTATAAAAGGAGTTTTTAGAGTACCCCATGCTTTCAAGTATGACAAAGTGTATTTTAAAGTACATGGGAGATAGAGAGTTGAAGAATGAGCTTCTTCAGGTCTTCAATAAGAATGTATCATCTCTTTCCCACAAGTTTGAAGGGGAGGGAAAAAATACTTTCATAAACAATAGTTGTTTAGATTTACTTTGTGGAAGTAGTGTTGGGTTTTTTACTGTTCATGAGCAATCACTTGATAGCCATGCATTTCCTTCCTCTTTCTGTGCAGCATATCGTGGAGTTCTGGGTAGTCCAGTAAAGACTGTACGAGATGCACTGATCAACCAGTGTGCCCAGATCCTAGCTTGCTATCGAAAGAACTGTGCTAGTCCCTCTTCTGCTGGCCAGGTAAACTGATGCTTTTGTTTGAATCACAGGCTCGGGTATTAAAAGGTGATGAGAGCTGCTTCCTACTTAACCTACTCAAAAAAAGTCAATCGCTTTGCTCAGCAGAAATTTGCAAAGAGAAGTCTTGGGGAAGTAGAGAGACTGCAAGTAAAATTGTAGTTGAGAATGGCTTCTTGGACATCTGTCTGGAGCCCAGGAAGCACTGCCTGCTCCAGGGAGAAGTTTTGTTACTTTTGCAAGTCCATGATATGACTAGACTATCAGCTTTCACTCCTCACAGCTGTACCACACTTTGTTGGTTCATGCAAGCCTCGTTTTGTCAAACATAAGTTTATAAACAACTTCTGTCTGCTTGTGACTTGTAGCTGATCCTCCCTGAATGCATGAAGCTGCTTCCTGTGTATTTGAATTGTGTGTTGAAGAGTGACGTCCTTCAGCCTGGTCTGGAGGTCACAACGGATGACCGTGCCTACATTCGTCAGTTAGTCACATCCATGGATGTGGCAGAAACAAATGTTTTCTTTTATCCCAGGCTTTTGCCCCTGGTGAGTAATTCAGGATATTCTTACCACTTGAGACTTGCTGTTGTCTTGACTCATTGTAAGGACTGGCATTTATATTTTAGCAAGGGAAAGCGGTTTGAGAAGGATTTGGGATCTGCCATCTGTTGGGATACTTCACTTAATTCCACTCAGTGATAGATACATTACTGCATCTTGTGAATTTGCTGGGGGATTTTTTTTCCTGAGCTGTGAGCATGTGACTCGTGGCAAAGACGACACTTTTGACCCTTTCGTAGTCTTTTAAAAGTCCTAAAGCTTGTAACTCTTCTAATTCTTGTAACCTCTTGTAACTTTATGCAGTAATTTTCATCATTGCAGGGCAACTCCACGTTCTATTCTGACTTTTCAGTACCATAGTTGCTGGAATAACACTAACTACTAATTACATTCCTACTCCAGGAGGCAATATTGGAACTAAGAGTAATTTCACAGCAGCCTTATGTTCTCTTTTGCTGACCAAGAGTCTCTGATCTGCTTCTGTGTCACATTCAGTAAGAAAACTAAGCTTAAAGAAGATGATACTTCAGTCACAGCTATTGCAGTCTTATGAGTCCTAGAAATGAGAAAACCATGGGGGTCTTAGTGGCAGAAATTTTCAGGACTTCATAAGATGTTCTTGTTTTATAACCTTGATTTATTTTATTTTTTATTTCACTCTAAAACAGACAAAAGCAGATGTTGACAGTGACTCCTTGCCAGCAGCGATCCGGAACTCAGAGGAACGTCTCTCCAAGGGTGACATGTACCTGCTGGAGAATGGGCTGAACATCTTTGTGTGGGTGGGAGTGAACGTGCAGCAAGGCCTGATCCAGAACCTCTTTGGAGTGTCATCCTTCAGTCAGATTAGCAACGCCTCGGTGAGCTGGATGGCAGTGTGGGAGCTAGTGTCTGTGATAGTCACCCGAAACTTAAAACAATGAGAAAGCAAGTTGAGAAAATAGTGTTAAATTTTTCATATTAGGAACAAGAGTAGCACAGGTATGTGAAACTGTAGTGGAAATCTCCCTAGTCTGGGCATGTCGGGCATGCTTTTGCCTAGCTTTATTTGACAAGCCACATCTCTGCTGACGGTGAGGAGAACAGTCGATACGTAATTGGAATGAATAATTGACCTTTAATTCCGATACCATGTTATATTCTCTTCTAACTAGTTGAGGTCAAAGAGTTTGTATGTTAGTGGGGGTAGATGTGTATCTACCGTTACGTAATATGACAAAACTTCTGAGTTTTGTTTAACGTTGCTCTACTTCGCATGACTAATGGGGTTTGAATATCTTTCATTCCAGAATACCCTGCCTGTCTTGGAAAACCCCTTTTCAAAGAAAGTACGATCTATTGTTGACATGCTTCAAGTGCAGAGATCCCGCTACATGAAGGTAAAAATGTTGTCCCCCATTCGTAGCTTTAAATCCCCTTCCCTTTTAGCAGAGCAGGTGATGCCTGGTAATGCTGCAATGCTAAACTTACTCTTCCTGATCTCGTAAATGTGATTCAAACACAAAGTTTTCAAGGATCTGAAAAAAATTTTGTTACTAGTTTTAGAGTTCCGTGCTTACCATAGTTTTAGAACTAAATTTTTTCAGACCTATTATAATATACTACTGCACAAACCACGTACATGGTATTTTCCTTCTATTTAGAAAAGATTGAGACTTAACCCAGCTTAGTTACAGAAGTCAAAGCACGTAAGCTATATATGCTGTGATTCTGGTTATTTTTGAGCTATTTAGCTTTTTGCTCTTTTTTCCAAGAATGTTCATTCTGCTGACTACTCACTGTTGTTTTTGTTCTTGTTTTTTGTAGTTAATAATTGTGAAGCAAGAAGATAAGCTGGAAATGCTGTTCAAACACTTTCTAGTGGAGGACAAGAGCCTGAGTGGGGGGGCTTCATATGTGGACTTCCTGTGTCACATGCACAAGGAGATTCGGCAGCTACTGAGCTAGAGGAGGGAGTGGTGCTGGAACTCAGCAGTGACATTTCAGTCTCCACTAATGACCTGATCAGAAGGCCCAGCGCCCTCAAAAAGGACAACGTAGAAATCTGTACAATTCCATAATTTTTAATACACATTGCATAAGCAGAAACCCTTTCAACCTCTCCCAGTCCTGTATGAGAGATGAAAATTTTCCTGGTGAGGGCTAAAAAAAAAAGAAAAAAAGGCCTTTGATACCAGGTCTTTTACTTGTATCTAAATTGTTTCCTGTGCTTGGCAGGAGTTCACCCCCCCACCCCATGCTCGCTAATCCTGTCGTAATGAATGTAGTTTTTTTTCAGTTCATTGTACATGATTCAACATTGGGTGAAAAAGCGATAACTCTTCAAAACTTCTGGTAGTTGCTGTGTGTTTGTATGGGCGCGTGTGCATGCTCCAAGTGTGAAGAGGATGCGCAGGTTGGGAGGACAAGAGGCAGGTCAGGTGATGGGAGCTGGAGCAGCCAAACATTTTGTGTCCTCTTCTCTTAAGAGGGAAACGTGACGTTGCAGAGCACAGATGTATCATGTGGCTGGCTGAACCAGAACTCCATGAAAAAGGAAATGAGTGGTAGGGCAGGAGGCAGCAGGGCAAATGTCTTTCCACAATCTTTCCTGTACTATACGTTGCTGTGCAGATCTGCAGTGGAGTAAGTAATAGTTCAGTGAGCAACAACCAACGGCGTCTGAACAGCGTAGGGGTAGAGGCGGTGCTTCCTGTTGCGTGTGTGGTGACTCCTCACTGCACGGCTCTGTAATGTCCCACTCAATCCGTGTTCCATGGCCTCTCCTGCAGAGCTTACTTGTCTATCCAGATGGTGGTGGGAACAAAAGCCTCTTAGCCTTAGGCAGAGAATACTTTTAACGAGGTGATGTGGGGCTGTGTCGGAACTGGATGATAAGGAAGTGGCCATTTTCAAACATACTATTGTGAATTATAGCAAACAAGCAGGAATTTGAGTTACACTGATGCGAATTTGAGACTGCTTTGTACCCTGGAATACAAGGAAGGGGATACAAAAACTAAGATTTAGACTGTCCTGTAGTAGGTATTTCAAGTACCTGATTTCGGTTATTGAAAGCATCTGGGCCATAGTGAAGAGTTTTGATACTGGAGTTTATACCCTCCCCCATTCTACCGACTGATCAGCTTGCACAAAACTTTTTATAAGCCTGTTTGTTAAACTAAAATACCTCAGACAGATTAATCCATCCACTTTGGCCACTCTGCTGCTCCATTCTGCAAGGGTGGATGAGAAGACTCCTGCAAAGAGGGAGCGAGTGTAAATCAAATTCAGAATTCTAAGGGCTTCGTTTATTCGCTTTTGAAAGGGGGCTTCTATATTTCAGCCTGAACGCTTAAGAAGTGTTCTTACAATACCCAGGAGTTTAAGCTACCAATAGCACTAAAAGTGGTAGGAAGAATGTGGGTGGATTAGAGGACGTATTATCTGGGCTTGATATTTCAGAGGAAAGTCCTTGTTAAGATCAGAAAAATATCTGGCTGTGGTTTTAGTTGTGTATCCTGTAGCATGTATATAAATCCATTTTTCTTCTAATGCTGCTAGTTTGTCTTCCCTCCCATCACTACACAGAAAGGGGAATATGAAAATTGTAGTGGAGAAACTCCCAAGATGCAGTTGACAGAACCTTCAGAGTTTTTGTATGAACGTGGCTGAATTTTTACTCCGCGTACTGCCTCCAACCAAAAAATCTAGAGGATTTTTAACCAGAGGGGGAAAACAACTTCCCAGGAATATAAGGCACAGCAACCACAGACTTCCACAAATACTGATTTCTAGTATTAATACTGGGGGGGTGTGTGGGGTGGAAATGAAATCATAAATGAACCTTCATTTTCTTCACTTGTTTTTCCAATGCATCTTTTAATTTGTAAAGAAATAAAAATATATTAAGATGTATTTTATGTCATTGTTAGTAAATAAACACTGCTTATTTTTCCAAACCCTGTATTTTGCGGGAGGGAGGAAAGGGGAAGGGCTGAAGCCTAGCTGATTGATCCTTTACAATCCAATCTTCTGCTGACCAAGTTCAGTCTCTTTTTTTTTTTTTTTCCTTATTCACAGTGAATGGTGATAAGAAATTCAACAAGAGTCAACAGACAAAAGGTGCTGTTTAATCGCAGTGTTACTTTGCTGAGATGAACATTTTTAAACTTTCTGCCCCTTCTGAACTTTCATTTTGGAAGGAGATTTCCATTTTCTCTAACAGCTTGGGTCAGATTGATTGGGGTTTTTTTGGTCTACTTTGGAAAGTCTTACCCTTACCTTGTGACAATGTTAACTTAAAGACTTCTGCAGTCTTAATTTTTCAGAGAAAGAGAGTGACTATTTCAGAGTTAAGACAGCAGGGAAGTTGGGTGGGGTGGGGTTTTTTTTGGAGGGGGAGGGTGCTAATGGCAGAAATGCAAGTTCAGATTGAACTGGCAGCGTAACTTGACCGTAGCCTAGAACGTGGATATTGTACGATGTGCTGATAAACCTTACAAAAATCCGTATGAAAGCACAAGACAATCCGAATGCTAAATATCCAACAACAGTTTGCTGTAGAATATTTTTGAGGTTACTCTCCTACAGAACGTACATGATGTCCAGAATCTGCTACTGAACTGATATATTGCGATAATGATGGGCCTTGCGCATCTTGTGCATTAATCGTGTGGCGTAAATTGTGCTTGCGGGCATTTTTGTGGCAGCACCCCTTCCCATGCGCGTGGAAATCGCCGCCCAGAGCCCGTGTCTGGCAGCACTCTGGCGGGGATGGCGGGGGGGGGGTAGTCTTTCCGCACTGGCTGTGTTGTGCTTCTGGATCGTGCCCGAGCAGCCTTGAGACCTAACTTTTCAAAGGAAAGCAAAAAGATTCCCACGTTTTAACTTGTTCCTTATACAGATAGAGAATACTTATTTGCTCGTGTCCATACTGACTAATGTCCTGTATAATGAATTATCAGTTATAAGTATTGTGATTGGGATTAGGTTCTCTCTTAAGGAATGAATGTGAAGCTTTTAGCAGTGCCATAACTGAGTGGTAATTCCAGCATACTTTTTTTATTTTTATAGTGTAGCCCAAGCTCAGCTTTGCAGATACCCATTTCCAGAATATTTTAACACCAAATGAGTTATTCCAGGTTGGTACAGAAGAGCAGCTTCAAGGGAGCTTTAAACCTCCCTGTAGATATTAAAAACAAACAAATAAACAAAAAAAAAAACCCAAAAAACCAAGCCCAACCCAAAAG
>NW_008824648.1:1919576-1935578 GCF_000699105.1 Pygoscelis adeliae
CGGGTGGCCCGGCACCGCCGCACCAAGGCCCTCATCTTCTACGGCACCGACTTCAGGGCCTACGAGGCGCCGCTGCCCCGCCTGTCCCACCAGACCTGGGCGCTCTTCCACGAGGAGTCCCCCATGAACAACTACGTGCTCTCCCACCCGCCCGGCATCCAGCTCTTCAACTACACGGCCACCTTCCGCCGGGAGTCCGACTATCCCCTCACGCTGCAGTGGCTGCCCGGCGTGGGGTACCTGCGGGGCCCGGCGGTGCCCCTGGCCGAGAAGGACGCGTGGCGGCGGAAGGGCTACGCCCCGGTGCTGTACATGCAGTCCCACTGCGATGTCCCCTCGGACAGGGACCGCTACGTGAGGGAGCTCATGAAGTACATCCAGGTAGGTGGGGTGGGCAGGGAAGCCGTGGCATGGCGTTGCTGCAGGAGCCGGGCCCGCCCGGCCGCCCCCTTCCACCTCCTCTTTTTAATGGGGTTTGTTTGTCCTTGTTTTTAGCCAAGACGCGAATCATAACGGGATGCATGGCGACTACAAGCTGGACAGAAAAACTAGTTGTTTTCCTTCCCAAAGCGTGGTCTAGACTACACCGCATGCCAGTAGGTAGGCCCGATGGTAGCTGTTAGTTGTGGAGTTGGCCAGACTCGGGATCAGTCACAAGTCGGGCTCAGCCTGAGTAAGCGTGGTCTTGTGGACCAAGTGCTCCACGTTGCTGAAATCTCTGGACCTTTAAGTTCCCGTACGGGGAGGCTGTCCATTTACAAGCCCTGCTCCCATTGGAAAGTATAGGTGTGCAAGAAAAAGACCGGTTGCTGTGTTTTGAGAAACTGCTTATCTGCGCTGTGGTAGGACCATGTTATTTCCATGGTGGTTTGTACTGCTCTGGCACAGCTGATGGAGAGGAGCTTCGTAAGCTGAAATAACGTAGTTTCTTTCTAGCAGAAAAAAAGTTTATTGCTTTTTTTTTTCTTAAAAATTCTGAAGGATAGTAGATGAGGGGAAAAAAAAAAGCAAGCACGTGCTTTTAGTCTTTATCTGAAATGTCTTTTTCCTAGTCGTTTCTACTGTTTCTATTGGTAGTGATTCATTTATTGTGCAAGTTCATCCTGTACTCGGTAGTGAAGCAAAGACAAAATTTTTAAAATATGACTGCGTATTGTCGAAGTATGAAGCAGATTCCAGATCAAGTGTATTGTCTTTCATTTTCGGACAGTATTCTTTTAGCTCCCTGCATCAATTTTTCTCAGTCTAACAAATAGAAAATTTTTGCCAGCTTGCTGAGACTGGCAGGAACTGTGTGTAATAAATGTTTGGAAAAGTACTGGGTCCCTGTTAAGTAGAAAGATGACGCTTAAATTAACAGAGAGAGAGTTGAATGCCCTTCCTTACCTCAGTTTCTGATTTATCTGCTAATAAATACATTTTTGGGTGACATCTTCATTTCTCAGAAACCCCCCCCCGTCTGTAGCATGGTTTATGCTGCTTTTGAAACTGAGCACTGGGTTTCCTCTAAAGCACTTAGAACTGGGACTCTAGGAATAGTCACAAGGGAAAGAACTTGGAGTGAAGGTGAAGCTAAACTAAGGTAGCTAGGAATTAATCAAAGTTAGGAATTTTACGAGAACTACAAGCTCTGAAAACAACCTCCGGGCAAACAAATCACTTTGTAAAGATGCCGGTTGTTATTTTAGGTTGACTCCTATGGGAAATGCCTGCATAACCGTGAGCTTCCCAGTGAGCGACTGAGAGACACCTCTACAGCCACTACAGAAGATTCTGAATTTATGACTTTTATCGCCAGGTACAAGTTTCATCTGGCCTTGGAGAATGCCATATGTGACGACTACATGACAGAGAAGCTGTGGCGTCCAATGCACTTGGGTGCTGTCCCAGTGTACCGAGGCTCCCCAGCTGTGCGGGACTGGATGCCAAACAACCTCTCCATCATTCTTATAGATGACTTTGACAGCCCCCAAGAGCTGGCAAAGTATCTCGATTTCCTGGACAAGAATGGAGAGGAATATATGAAGTATCTAGAGTATAAAAACCATGGTGGAATCAAAAACCAGTTCTTGCTAGAGAGCTTGGAGAGGCGGGAGTGGGGTGTGAATGACATGACTCTGCCCAATTACCTGAATGGCTTCGAGTGTTTCATCTGTGACAGGGAGAACACCCGGGTCAAAGAGGAGCAGGAACACAAGAAGTCTCATGGGAAAATTCCAGCTCCCAGACCTCGCATAGCTCAGTTCAAGCACATGGGATGTCCTATGCCAACCCCTGGGTTTGGAAGTGTTGAAGACCTCTCTGGAGGAGACGGGTAATGTACCAATACTATGCTTTTTGAAGGGGAAAAAAGCTTCAAATAATAGTGGCTGTAACTTTTAATAATGCTTTGTACTTAAAGGGTCTCTTAATACATTTCCCGTTACACTTTATGTAATGTCTTGTGGGTGGTATGGTAGTTCTGCTAGTACTGTGTAACACAGAGGCTGAAAAAGGGGCTTGGACGGTGGTGTGGGTTAGTGGTTGAATGAGGAGCGTGAGACACCCATAACATTCTGCTAAAATGCTCTGTGACCTTGGGCAATATGGTTATCCTTTGTCTGTCTTAGCCTTGCTTGCTTGCTTGTTTGTTTGTTTGTAGGAGGAATGTTTTTCGGTACAGAGATGTACCGGCTACACTTGGTAGCCCTTGGGTGAAAGAAGCTCTATACCTCATTACAAAGTACTGCGTTAAGAATGGGGTTGCCACTGTTCAGTGCAGGTCTGGTTAACCCCTGTTGACTTCAGAGCAGCAGTTAGGCTCACCCAGAATACTTCACAAGACTTCTTGTCCTTTTGTGTGACAGAATTCTGGCTTGTGTTGAAGGACGCCATCCCATTTATTTAGGAGAGGGACCGCGCAGCACAGAGAATAGGTTGAGTAGTTTCTTGTCCCCTTTGTGCGCAGGGATTGCTAGTGTTGCTGGAATCTCCCAGGCCTAAAGCCCAGTGTTAGCCATCTCTACTGCGAGCTGCCCTGAAGTCTTGTCAGCAGGGAACGAACCACACCAACCCTGAGGCAACCACTTTTGACAGGCAGAATAGGGTTTTGTTTGCATGGTCTGCTTAGTATTTATACACGTGTTGGTACAAAACAAGTCAGTGCTTGGGTTCCCAAACCTTGAGTTTTTCCGTTGACAGTATTTGAGGTTGCAGTTGCTAGAAGGAAGGGTTCTTGCAGTTCATAAACCATGTGTGCACTCTTTGTGGTGTGTATTACTAGTGTAACATGTTTGGATCCCCCAGGTTTGTCATTTTTCTTTGCATCACCTGCAACAATTTCTGTCTTCATAGGCAATGACTCAAGTGCATGCAATTCACTTTGTATAAGCCATCAGACAGCCGTCATAAAGATAAACCCTCAGCCGTAGCAGATCTTGCCTATGTTCATAGCGATCTGTCACCAAAGATTTCAATGTTCTGATCTCAGTCCCGCTGTAGTATTAAATTAATGACTTTTTGAAAATATCGGGAAGATCTCATGCGCTGTCCAGAAGGAAGTTGTCAGTATACTCTATCCCAGTTTATATCAGTTTACAGCTTTGTTAATGACTTCCTAGACTGAGGAATTGAATGCTTAGGAGTGTTAAAATGTTAGAAGAAACAGTGTGTTGAAAATGTAGAATCCATCATTTCAAGTACGCTAACCCAGAACTGAGTCCTATGTGGAAATGAAGCTCTAAAAAAGTTTTTATTACATTACCTGTGCACAAAAAAGTATGAAGAATTTTGTAAGCGTGGGGAACTACTTCATCCTATGTTTGGATGCTTTCAAAAATGGCCAAGTGAAGTTAAAAAAGGAAAATCAGCCTGAGGTCATTCAGGTTGTTTGGGAAAGGCCTATTTCACAAAACTTGTGATGTTTGTCATTAAAAAGCATTTTTCACAGTACAAGTAATTCTCATATTGACTAATTGAAAAGTTATGCTTGTAAGTAAAAGGGGTCCATAATCCTCTGTTTTCTGTTGTTTGATTGATTTATTGGAGCTTTTTTATAGTAATACCTTTTCTCAGCTCGGTAGCAAAACGTGCTTTCCCCTTGTAGCGTGCTATGCAGCATCCTACCCTATGAGAGTATTCTCTACTTTTTCATAGATTTTCTTTTGCTTGAGCAGCAGGTGGCAGTAGAGAAATGCCTTTGAAGGCACAGCATGGGTGCCTGTGCCACTTGCAAGCTCAGGTACTGCGTCATTCTGTGCAGCGGTCATCAGCAAGGAGTTTTGAACAGTTGGTCCATAATCAGCTGCATCCCACGGAAGTTTCCATGTCTCACTGAACCACAGTGTGTTATTCTCCCCATGTTTATAGACATAAGATGTGTCTGGAGAAATTGTACCAGGGAAACTTTTACGTTGTCTGCTATCTGCTTTAGAAGGATATGTATCTGTACCTTCTGAGGCATGATCAAGGGGATCTCCAGTGAAAGACGGTGGTTTCTATCTCGTAAGCATCTGAGCTTTCACTGTTTTTATCTCCAAAATGGAACATGATTGCTTAGAATCGTAAATGGTGTGACAGTAACATAAAATTGCCACCAAAGCATCAGCTAAACGTGCTCATATTTTGCCAGAGTTTGGCAGTAATATTATGTCAACAGTGTGATCAATTTAAATGATTGTCTACTGAGCCAGCCAATTGTGTGTTTTGTTACTTTAGCAAACTTTATTGTGGAAAAATGACGCAGGCCTAGTGGGGTTACAAATGATAGAATATATGCAACATACAAGGTCTGACTCTAAAGATACACTGTGACTTTGAGTTCTGGAGGCTTCTGGAACTCGGAGAACAACAAAGGCAATTGGAGTTGGCAATGGGAGCAAGTACCCAATTACAATAAAGTTACCCTGTGCATCTGCATGCTCTGTAACCCTTATTCCCAGATGTAACTTGTTTTTAGGGTTGATGAACGTGCTGAATTGACAGAACTGTTGCATCAGAATCTCTCTCTATGTAGGTATATGTAGCCAGAGCACATTTTTATCCTTTCACCTTGCTGTCCTTTAGCTCTAAGTGTGGAGACGCGGTTCTTAATCCTTACGCTTGCAGCCTCACTTGTATTTGGACTTCTGGGCTTCACACCCAAGTGAGCTTAAGAAGAAAGGCTGAACAACCATTTGTATGTGTTAGGTTATGGGTCAGTCAGTATAATCTATTGAATTCTGGGCTGCTTTGTACAGAAGATAGTGAGTTACGGTGCGACTGATGAGTAGAATATCTGTTTAGTAGGAACTGGAATCTCCAATTATTCTTGGACTCCCACCTTTGTGAAGAGAAATGTTTGGTTTGTTTCATTGATAAGGATTCATCTTCCAGAAGTGGGGTGTTTGAGAGGATAACTGTAAGAAGACTTAAGTGACAATACCTTTCCCGTTACCTAAAGTTTTCATCTGTGGTAGCATGAGAAAAGAGAAGCCAATGTGCCTTTGATAAAGGAATATTTTGAAACTATCGTGGTTTTGCTAGTTCCATTTTATGTCGATGTCACAGTTTATTTACGACAAGAGAAAAACCAGCTTAAAAGTGTATCAGATTTGCCACGTGTACACTGTAAGGTGTCTCTTGCAATAGAATCCAATAATCAGCCAGGATTAAAGATAGATCTGTATCTTATGGTAATAACATTTCAGGTGTATGTAGTTGGTAGTTTGAGGATATTTGTACAGTCCTGTTCATCCTGGGGTACCAGTTTTTTCCAAGTTACAGAATCAGAGTGAAATTATTTTCTTAAAAACCAATAACAGCAATGTAAAAAGAAAAATACCAAAGTGTTCTTATTTAATGTTTTGACAGAAGTCCTCACGTGGATACTGGAACTCCTTTCAGTGTTGTTTCCATAGAGTTCAGCTGGAAAACATTTTCTTTTTTCTGTTACCTTCTGCCACTTAGTCTTGTGTCTAGTACTTAATGCAAGTATACTAATTTTCCTAATGTGTGCCCTTATTCAGTGCTGTAAAAAACAAGTAACTCATGTTGGCAGTCCTTGAACAAAGGTTAATAGATTTAGCTGGTAAGCAAAGTGATCTCACAGTGTGTCCAAGTGCTGCATTTTAGAAAGGAACATTTCAGCAGACTTTTTTTTTTTTAATGCAGAAGTAAGCCTCCGTCTATGATCCTTCACATTGTAATCTACGTTAAAAGGTTTATTTTGAGGTCTTTGTTAGTGTACACTGCAGAAATGTCTCACCATAGATCATAGAATCATTTACGTTGGAAAAGACCTTTAAGATCATTGAGTCCAACCGTTAACCTAGCACTGCCAAGTCCACCACTAAACCATGTCCCTAAGCACCACCTCTACACGTCTTTTAAATACCTCCAGGGATGGCGACTCAACCACTTCCCTGGGCAGCCTGTTCCAATGCTTGACAACCCTTTCGGTGAAGAAATTTTTCCTAATACCCAATCTAAACCTCCCCTGGTGCAACTTGAGGCCGTTTCCTCTCGTCCTCTTGCCAGTTACTTGGGAGAAGAGACCGACACCCACCTCACTACAGCCTCCTTTCAGGTAGTTGTAGAGAGCGATGAGGTCTCCCCTCAGCCTCCTTTTCTCCAGGCTAAACAGCCCCAGTTCCCTCAGCTGCTCCTCATCAGACTTGTTCTCCAGACCCTTCACCAGCCTTGTTGCCTTTCCCTGGACACGCTCCAGCACCTCGACGTCCTTCTTGTAGTGAGGGGCCCAGAACTGAACACAGTATTCGAGGTGCGGCCTCACCAGTGCCGAGTACAGGGGCACGATCACTTCCCTGCTCCTGCTGAGAGATAGATAAATTATTGCCATGCCTTGATATAACACAAATGAGAGTAGTAGTCCACAAGATCATGAATGGGAAGGGAATTGCTGAAAGTTGCAGTGGTGTAGTCTGTGCTATGAAAAGTTCGAGAATGTATGCATTGAAAAAAGACAAAGTGTATACTCATCCATGTAGTCTACAGATAGTCAGGGTTGAGGGATATAATGATTTTTTGTCTCTGCCATGTATAACCTGAGTTTGTAATGACTAGCTGTCATTTTCTAATTGTTAAATGGTTTATCTGAAAAAAAAAATTGATTCTTAGGCTAACTGTTATACGCATACTGGCCATGGAAAGCTATTCCCAAAATCATATGAGGACTCTGTGCTAGATTTTATTTTAATAGAAGTTTTTATTCTCTACAGTTAATAATTTAGTCTCTTTGGTTAACACTACAGTCGCATGCTGGTATTTCTAGAATGTTGTAAAGCTAATGCTGAACTTACATGTCCTGTAGAGAATTTTCATAGCAAGTTTCTTTAAATGGCTTGGAGCACAATGGCACGGTAACAACATACTTTGTCATGACTATCTCTGGGCCTGTTTTCCTCTTAGGTGAAAGAAAAAAAAATGGTTTCAGTGCTATTAACAGCTGCAGACTCATTTGTTTTTTTAATGGTTTATGGTGGTGTCTCTTTTTTTGTTTCAGTTGGAAAGAGATGTGGCTGCAGGATTATTGGCAAAGCCTTGATCAGGGTGAGGCCCTCACTGCTATGATTCATCGCAACGAGTCGCATCAGGGAAGATTTTGGGACTATATGCATGAGATTTTTCTCAAGAGGACGAGGCAACACTGACCCATCTTTGTAAGAGCTTGATTTGAAAATTGCATTGAAAGTTGAGACTGCAAATTCTTACCTCGTTCCAAATGTTTGCCTTGAAATAGAAGAAAAACTCTCACAGAGGCTATTTTTTCTGGCGGATGAAGTGAGTAAGTTTCTGTTATGATTGGATTTCAGCGGCGGAGATCTTAGCAACTGCTTTGATTTGAATTTCAGCTCTGTGGTGTGAAGCCACTCCTGACTTCCGGGTGTCAACATGTGGGGCAAAAGAGGAATTTACTCTCCTTTTGCATTTGGTATCATTTCATTGTGGCTTACATGACTTCAGAGGAACACCTCTTCAGACTCTTGCTCAAATGCCCTAAGTTATTTCAGGGATTTTTTTAATCTCCAAAATACTGTTTTTTATAAGTATTTTATCAGTCACTTGTTCTCCTCATTAAAGTGTACTTTTAGCTGCTATTAACAAATAGCTTTTCCAGTGAAGGAATTACAAAAGACAAACGTCTGAGGAGAGCAATTGTGCCTTATGAAATTGCAGCAATAAAGTCTCTTCTCCCCAAGTAAGCATGCCTCAAATACTCTTACTTTTCAGGGTAACTGAATAGCTATGGGCAGGTCACTTACTCTCTGCCTACTTTTCCTCTTTTCCTAACTGTCCAGGCGATACGTACAATGGGATGAGAGACTAAATTATTTAATTCACAACTTTCAATGAAGTATTTCACACCAGAAAGTGTATTATCTGGTATTGTGCAGAACTAGAGTAAAATTAGTATGCTTGGTTCTTCTATGTTTCCATCAAAGCTGAAATCCCAGCTATAATCTTGTCTTCTTGTTATCTCCTTAAAACCAGCAATTCAGAGGCCTTTGATTTGTTCTTTTTGAGTATCTGCAGCTTTCTGCAAAGACAAAAACATTTTGACGATGGTGCCTTTCCAGTGGCCTCTGCAGTTTGGATACAAACCTTGCAGTCCTTCTGTGCTGAAGCGGATGATCAGGACCAGGTGCACTGAGATGGTTTTGTATCTCTACCAAATCTTAATACCTGCATTAATGCAGTATGATCCTGGTCTGTGACTGAGTTCCTAAAAGTGATGACATGTCGATAGATCTTCCTTGTTGCATAGCGTGTATCTCTTACAGATATAAATAAAGTCCACTGTTCCCTGCCATGTTGGGTACCTTTCTGAAATAATTGATCTTGCATTGGAGGGAGACTAATTCACTTAGTGTCACGGGTTTAAAAGCACAGGTAAATATGGCCACACTGCAGTGATGTCTCTAATGGTATCATGGTATTTTATTTCTCCATTTCTCCTCCCTCTTCAGAAGTAACTACTGACTACATGGCCGGAGTTTATCCATACCTAAGACAGGATGTTGGTAACGAAGGTCTAGAGACTGTGGGGTAATTTCACTTCGTAAGGCAGTTCATGCGTTACTATGGGAAGTCTGAAGCCTGTTAGTAAAAGTTAGGAACAGGAGTGAATCTACATTCTGTCCCTAATTAAGTCACTATCTATTGCTTAGCTGTGGATGGGTCACTTAATCTCATTTTTTTTTTCTCAAATTCCCGTTCATAATGTTACAGGTATGATATTACGGGTATAATATTAGTATAGGTAATGATATGCATCTCAATGTTTGCCTCTCAGGTGATACAACAATATTGCAGTGTTAAAATCTGGGCACCTCGATAGAGGAGACTTCAGACCCATAACTATCGTGGGATTCTTGTAAATGTGGAAAATACGTAAAATACATGCTGATCTCACCTGATTTTTTTAAGGAGAAAACTGCTTTTTTTTATATCTCTTCTATAATAATAGTAACAAATGGTTCTTCAGCTAAAATGCATTCATCAGTTTATATTCCTTTTTTTCAGTTACTCAGGAGACACGAATACTTAAGTGAATATATCTGAATTAATTGTTAAAGTGGATTACTGAAATCAGATTAAGATTACAGATATGTGTATTCAGGATTGAAGTGGCCACAATGTGCTTGAGAAGTAAACTACAATAAAACAAATTAAGGCTGCTTTAGTTCTGAATATCTACTTCTACTGAACAGTTTAATGATATTTAAATAAATTGTTTGAATTAATGCCTTCAGTTACTTCAAATTCTCTTCATGTTTCTGTATAGAAAATCATTCAGTCGTCTTTAACTGCATGGTTCTCTTAATTAGGTATATCTCAAAACCCTTTCTTATTCAAGTGTCTGGTGGGGTAGTCAGGAAGAATTTCTGATCTTGCTTTTTGTACTAAACATAAAAACCAAGAACCAGGTACTAGCACATTCTGCTTTTGCTATTTTATCCTGTAATTTAACTAGATTTTCTAGAAGCGTGGGATTTATAACCAAGTCCAGGTGTTTGTTATAATTTGTCTGCTGTTGCCAAAATTAGACATGCTACATTTAATGTATTGTCCTTGCAGGAATAACAGGAGAAAGTACCAATATAAGCATGTGTATCATAGCACCTGCTCAGTTCTTGATTAGTGATGTCCTAAAGCCTCACTTTGCTCAGCAAAATGAGCATGTTTGTCAACTAACAATAGAACTAAAGATACGGTGGTACAAACTTAAGAGTAGCTAGCAAACCAGCTAAAAACTTATTCCTTGGGACCCTGATTCATTAAGTTGCTAGTTCATAACCATGTATTCCTTCACCACTATTTATTATCTGTACTCAGCATATTACAGTCACCAGTCACAAGGTTTTTTGTTAGTCCTACAGGGGTTCTTTTGGTATCGGTTTGGGTTTTTTTGCTATATGTATGTACTACAGAAGGCTGTTGGTTTGAGCTTCGTGACTCTTGCCAAGCATGAGTGTTTCTGATTGCCGTATCCCTTCTTAACACAGGTATGAAAGTAGCACAGATATGAAAGTAACTTTATCACAGATATTCTGTGGTTTTTGTCTGAGTTTTTCAAAGCACAACTTTTAGTTTGTAGTTAAGAGTCACAAGCCAGTTTCAATAGCTTTCTCTTCTGAGTTCTTAGTGTCTTCCTAGGTTTAACTATTTTTTACAGTCTTACAGGTGGTGAGCTTCTCAAAAGGTAATGAGTATCAGCTACCACTCCTCACAGCCACGATGCTCACCCAAGCCTTGTGTTTCTCTTGTATCTGCAGAGTTTCTTCTGTAGTAATAGATCATACTAGCTTTATCGTCTCCTGTATGTCACAATATGTCCGTGATTTATAAACAGTGTGTCTGTTGCCTATATTAATATACTAAATGTGTTTCACTTATTGTACATGGTGTTCAAGAATTAAGGCTGAAATATTTCTTCCAGTGCGTAGTATGAATAACTTGTATAGCTGCCAGGCAAACTCCTCAAGGGCAGGGGAGGCGGGAAACTTCCCTAGCTGGCTAAAGACTTGTGGTTGCAGTTCTGTTCCAGGCTGCTGACCGACCTTCACAACATCCACTTCTCTGCACAGCAAGGACTGCAAAATGTTGAATAAAGGTGGTTCTACCACCAGGGCTTTGCTTTCATCTCCCTCCTGTTATTTGGAGGAGGCAGGAGGAGAAGCTGGGTCTCATACCCTTGAAGAGTTTGAGATTAATTTACATAATAATGCATTTGAAAGGATTGCTATATCATGTCCAAAGACTACTGCCAGTCTTAGCCAAAGTGAATTCAATTTACGATCCTAGTTGTCTTTCTACTAATGCAAGTACGTGAATGCAGACAAGGAGGAAGTTCACTGCAGCAACTATTAATATTTTGGAAAAAGATTTCTGATTTCTGTTCTTGACTGCTAACTGGATTTCTCAGTTCACTGCTTTAAATCCAAACCAGCTAGATGGTGGCTGAATGTCATCACTCATGTTGTGACTACTTGGAAGGCTTATATGATACTCAGACTGAACAGTGTATACGACATCTTTCTTAATCAAGTTCTTACAGTGCAGGAGCCCATACTTATAAAAACACACAACTGAGACTAATCGGGAATTTTAGCAAAGATATCAAATATTGAGGATGATAAAGAGATTACCTCTGTAAACTCTTTGGTAGGCTTCTACTAACTAGGGTGAGTCACTTCACTGCTTGTCATGCATTTTGCCTGTTTACTGTGTGACTAGAGGGAGGATTTCAAAGCTGTCAGGATAGCTTTATTCACCAGCATTAATGTTCTAACAATAGGTATCTCTATTTTTTCAGTGAGAAGCTGGGTATTTTATATACTGAACTAGTAGTCTGTGTTTTCTGTCCTTTAGCAAGGACTGCAATTTCTAGGAAACAACCTCACTGAAGAACATTGATTTGATACCTAGCGTTAGTAATTTCTAGAACTGAAAAAGAATTGGTTTTTCTTATTTCTGTCACGGTAGTAATTCTCAAACTGAAGGATTTCTGGGTCCTCTGTGATGGTAGGTAGAATGAGAGCCAAGCAACAGTGGATATGTATGTTTGGAGGGAAAGGAGAATGAGATTCTTTCCCTGGAAATGGTCTGCAAAGTGCAGCAGGTGGAGAATCACAGCAGAAATGCCCCTCTTGCACCTTGGCAGAGGGTAGTTTTAACTGGCATGGAAGAACAAATAACTCCTAAAGGACTGGGAACGGGATAAATTTAATTGAAACACAGCCGTCAGGGACATCCCTGTTTAAACAGGCTTTGCTATGTTAGACAAGCAGCCATCTGCCTCCCTTACCATCCTTGCATACCCACTCTTCAGCTATTGTCCCAAGAGAGCCACTCCCTTAATGATTATCTGTCATCCATTTGGTTGGATTTAATTAAGATTGTTGATGGATCTCCAGGCACCTTCTGAGAAGTTGTATTCAAGAGAAACACAGGGTGGCGGGTTCCTTCATTCTGCCCAGAGACTTCTACTGACAGGTTGAAATTAATCAGAGACAAAATCCTTTTAGTGATATGACCAGCTGAGCCAAAGCCTGTGTCAGGCTTTAACAGACTGCACTTCTCTTATGATTCAGAGCTGGCAGAGAGAGATACATGGCCCCGCAGAGGAATTAGGAAGGGTGGAGAAGAATGGAACTGCAGGATCTGTTCCAGAGCTCTGACATGACTGGCATCTTAATTTGTATGCTGTTATATACATTCTTTCCTGCAGAAAAGACCCATCTAATGCTGAAGTGTCTCAGCTAGAGGTGGTTCTGGGGATCTTGGAATGGATCAGAGCAGATACTTTGTGGCATCTCTGAGCAAATAAGGAGGCATCAGGTAATTTGCAGTGGAAATGGGCTGGATTTGAGTAGATCTGGGAGTTAGGGACTAGGGATGGCAGCTCAGAACTAGTCAGGTGGACGGAATAATGCAGGGCAGCTGATCTGATTGAGATAGCTCAGGATCAGGTAGGCTATTGTTGGAGTAGGGGTGGGGGGGCGAGACGACAGAAAAGAAATTGCATCTGTCATTGTGCTAATGAATGCATTTGTGTTAGTAAGTGCATTAAGTGCTAATACTGTCCAAACACAATAGCTCAGCAGACAGGAGTAAGTCTGAACCGACTAGAATCTTAGCAAACTGGTTAGTTTCATGACTAAAGTTAAAGTGGGGGTGCCTTAACTTTTAAGGCATCTCCAATTAACTTGGAGTTTAAGGAGGTCAGGGTGTGACAGTTGAGAATAAACTGTGGTAGGTGCGGGTATTATGAAGTTGTATGAGAAGAATTGGGGCATTCTGGATAAACTTGGGTGAATATACTGGAATTTACCTGAAAGCTGGATCCAAGCAGTTCAGAGAGACATGGATATCAACTCTATTCATTTCTCCCAATACAACCGATTTCTTAGCCTCATCCCATCATTGTTTTTTAGGCAGCCTCTGGAGGTTTTACATAGTTACTCCAGAAAGTGAAGGATCCATGGTGTAATTTCTCACCTCTTAAAGAGGTATTTAAGACAACAATCTCATTTTCAGGGTGTATTTTATTACAGCATTGTTAGCATTGTGTTTAATTGTGGCATAGCATTATGCTACAGCATACTGTAGCATCATAACTGGCCCTTATTCCAGTTGTGATATAGATTCTTTTCAAATCTGATACTAGTATTTAATCTCTGCAGTTCATTTTGATTTTGACTAGCTGAAACGCAGGCTAGGATTCAGCTTTAACTATGTTGATCCAAGTAAAGTAGTTGTAAATGCAGTTAGCATTTTACATGTTCTTCGTAGTTGTACATTCAGGATTCACAATGAAACATCATCAGTGTGTTGAGGGAATTGGGTTTCTGACTATCCCTATAAAGGCGGAACTCCTGTCCCATCCATTAGTGTGTCTGTGCTATCAGCTATACAAAATACAGGCTATAGAGAGACTTGGCTATTGAGTAACACACCTCTTCTGTAGTTCCACATTCTCCCTTAAAACGAATGTTTGTGTCTTGCTTCGGACATCTCTGCATGGTGTGTGCAGACACCATCACGTACGTTATTCTGTCTGCTCGGGAATTCTTAGGCTGATGCTCCAATCCCAGGCTGAATGCCAAAAAAAGAAATTCTAATGCAGACAGCATTAACTGACAGGAAGCTATTACAATTCTCCTTGTGTAGCTTGCCTGTCTCTTTCTCAGCCTCCCCCCCATCTTTCTTGGAATTACTTAAAAGAGAGATCAGCTTTTGAAGGTGAATGTACCTGAAGGTGCTGCCACCATTAGCTAATGTAATTTGGAAAAAGGGAGGTTGATTTACAGGGGGTGCAGTTCAGCTTCTCTTACATCCTGGTATTTGCATCCTTCCTTTTTATTGTTCTTGTGCAAGTCTAGTCAGTAATTGCAGCAGGCTAAATGCAGCAGAGAAAAGTGGGTATCAGTAGGGGTAACTAGAATAGGCAAAACCAAGAGTAGCTGAACCTCCCATGAACTGGAATACTGAAAAGTACTTCATCTCCCTGTCTTTGATTTGAAAGATTTCTAATGTTTAGAGTTGCAGGATGCAAGCCCTCTAGCCTAATTTGAAGGTGTCAGCTTGTTTTTCTTCTTCTCCACTGGTAGCCAAGCTAGAATGATGGCTCATTTCCTGTCCCATCAGAAAAAATGGAAGTAGAGAAACATCTCTCTTACCAAAACGTTTCAGAACTTCCAGACAGATGAATTTGGACCTAAAGAGATGAAAATTTGCTTCTAAAGAGGACCAAAAGAAATCTTTTGTTTACTTGAAAAAGTCTTCTCCTATTCTTTGAATTGGACTCTAAGAAAATACTATTTTAACAATAACACAAAAATAATTATAGAATCAGACATACCAGAATATATTAAATCTGCAGATGCAGTAAATTCTAATACTGATACTGATGCAGTAAATTCTACTAATGCTACCGAGAATATTCTGGTATAGGTCTGGTGATGTTTAAATCAAGGTAACAAAATTTCCAATGTCTTGTTAACTTCCTTGACTGGGCAGAGGCAAGTGGAGTGCTTTTTTTTTTTTTTACATGCATAGCTAGGAGGTTGAATATATTCTTTTCATCCAAATCAATGTGCTCTGCAAAAAATTGTTCCAGCGTTTCTATGGAAGAAAACTGATTGTTCCCATGTCCTCCAGTGCACAAGGGAAATTGGTGGTGCCTGAAGGAGCCCTGATACGGTGATAAGACGGCTTACTCAGTGACCACTATATGACAAGCATCCGAGTATTTCAGGTCCCCAGTCCAATGTCTAACTCATCAGTTCTCTGCATCTACCTTGTCCCTCACGCTGTGCAGAAATCTGTTTGTACCCCAGCCCTTGAAACGTTCCTGTGCCTTCTGTATTACCTGTCATTTTCAGCTGGGGACATGAGGGCTCCAGAATCAGCCAGATGAGTTGAGGACTTCCAGGGATTTAAATCCTACGCTAGGAAAGAAGCTTTTGGGAACAACGGGATTCTCCACTACCGAGTATGAGGCTGTGAGACCACCACCACCGTTTCAGAAGCAGCCGTTTCAGTATCTTCTGGAAGATAGGGTAGGAACATGGGTAAAAGATGCAAGAGGGATCCAGCTGTTAGTATGTAATGGAGAGAGATGAAGGGCTGGGAGTGAAGCGGTGCCGAGTTTCAACCACCAGGAAAAGTTTCCATACAGTTGCGGAAGAATTCTGTACGTTCCGCTTGAATTATTTGGAACAATCATGATTTCGTCTGCTCTGGTGTGTATGCTCCTTCATTGGTTAAGTTTGCTGCAGAAAAAGCTTTGAGAAGTGAATTGCTGGCGTTGTTACCGGGTGAAACTGTGAGAAGGTACTCGATTTTCGCGGGCTTTGCCTGGAGACCGGGATGGGGGAGGAAGCAGGAGGGTACACCGCAAACGGATTCATTTGCCGTTTAATGGGGTGACGACTTTACCTACCGGCAACCGCCTTCGGGCTCCCGGCGGACGCACCTTTACTGGCACAGCCCGGGGGATGCCGTCGCCCTCCCCGGGCC
>NW_008824648.1:1936056-1938607 GCF_000699105.1 Pygoscelis adeliae
TCGAGTCGCCGCTGGGGAGCGCCTTACGCTCTGCAGGGCAGCGGAGGGGAAAGGGGTCTGGTTTGTGCCACGGGACTAGCGCTTTTGAAAAGGCTGCTTTTGAAAAGGTCGCTTTCTCATACAACAACCCTAAATTTGCGTCTCACGATATTCCGTGTGTGAATCACACGTGTAAAATACTTCGTTACATCTCAACATAGCATTTACCTTTAGAATTCAGTCGGATGGTAGGTGGCTGCAACGGTGCTCGTCTTTGTGCTAGCGACATCTTCCCTGCACAAAACAAAGATGAGATCTTTAGTGTCGTTTTTTCTCACCTGCCTCTACCCCATCTGAAACTTCTCTCTGGAGACTTATGCGCTGTGGAGGCTGTTAGCGTGAAGTCCCAAGCACCTGAGATTTTTGGTTGTGTCTTTCCCTTCTAGAGGCGATGTGCATTACAGAGATGTCGGTAATGATGGCCTGCTGGAAACAGAACAACTTCAACGATACAGCTTGTGCCGAGGAGATCCGGATGTTCTATGACTGCGTGGCAAAGGCAGAAGTAATTAAGGCCTCTTTCGTGTTCTTTAAGGCTAGGAGGAGGGAAGCATTTTTTGTGTGCCAACAACAATAATGTTCTCTGGACAATTTGGTTTGTGTTGTAACTCATTTGAGCTGTAGGAGAGATGCAGAATCACGTAGGTCAAACATGCAGTCCTTCCTTTTTGAATGCAGAAGATAAATTAAAATTAAATTAAGTTAGAATTAAAATAAAGGAGCGTAGGAAGGGACTGGATGTTTGGTATGTTATAACTAAGGATGAAACAATAGTCGCATCCAGTCCTTTTTGTGTCGTCAAATTCTTGAAGTAGAGCTCAGTTGCTGTCAGCTGACCCTAACCTAGGCCGTTTGTTTTGATTTCTTCCAGTTTTTAATCTCTTAACGTTTCAGCACTAATGAAGCAATAACAGTCACTGCTCTTCTCCATATTACATGGTAGTTCTGAACGAGGGAGAGTACAATTTGGAGCTGTTAAGTAGAGCAGTGATTTGTCTGGTGCGAGATGTGGATTGTATTGTAACTGGGGAGATGTACAGTGTAGGTAAGTTTCAGCAACTGCTCTGATTCATAAAATTAAGAAATAGCTGACTCGGGTACCAATCCAACACCTGCATTATCTAGACAGTGGGGGGGGGGCGGCAATTAGGATTCTCAAATTCCAATCTGTCACGAATCTGTAAATAGTTCTGTGCTTGCAGGGGTGAGGGTGGAGACAAGGCGGTAGAGAAATAACCAGTGGTTTCAGTAATCCTCATAACAAACAGAATTTTCAGGATACATGAGGTAGTTACAGCTATTCCAGATTCTCTGAAAATTAGGAGTTCTTTTTGGCTGTTTCTGACTTTATTTTTCAAGAAAATGTCTAGCCTTCAAATTTCGTATTGTTTGGAAATTAAAGGTTTCCAGCTATATGATAAATTTGAAATCAAGTCAGTTTCAAAAGCAGACTAAAGGTAAGTACATGTATTAAACTTGTCCTTAAACTGATTTCAGGTTTCCATTTTTTTCAGTAATAGTACCGTTGTTTAATAAATAGTTTTTTACTGCTGCTGTTTGACAGCATAAATGAAAAATTGTCCACAGTTTATTTGGTAGATTACAAAGGAAACAAACGAATAATAGAAAGTTAAAAGGAAAAATCTTCTGCGTTGTTACTATAAGTTTATAATATTGTTAACTGAGAATATGGAAGAATATCATCTTTGCAAGTTGTCGGTCATTCATTAATTTCACCATTTAAAGGTCATCAGCTTTTGAAAGCCTTGTGATCGTTGAGCCAAATTATAAGGGTTCCTTAAAGAAATAGCGTTCTTCCCAAAGAAACATCCAAGTGCAATCAGTAGTAGTCTTTGGGGGTGAGAGTCATCTCAGCAAATAAACAGAGGTAGTGTTTTGAGGTTTCTTTTTCTGTTTCAGAAGGAGCGCAAGAATCAAAATGAGGAGGACGCTCTCTCACCCAGGGGAAACTTAACTTCAAGCAAAGTGAACAAGCTGCTGAGGAGGTTTCCTCAGACCACACGTTATGTATAATGTGCTTTACTAAAGGGACTGCAGACAAGCAATTACAGTTGGAGTCTTTGGCAAAAAAGTGAAAAGTAGACTTCAGTGAGCGTTTGATATCAAGTGGCGCCTGTCAGCACTGCTGTATGGGTCTTGACTGCCCCTTTGTTTCCAGAGTGAAAAACACCCATCTTGACCATCAGATGACTTTGTTCGTGAGGTTCTTGGGTCTTGCAGTCTTAGGATTTCTGCGGTGTGTTGTTCAGCTAGGCACAGTGTGGAGTCAGGCCCCCACTGTGAAACAAAATCTTCTAGGAAGGCATGTAAATGCCTTTCCTAACAGTTAGGGGGTGACTTTTCCTCATGCATAAGCTTCCTGCCTAACTTCTGAGCTGCTATCAAAAAGTGCTCAGGCCCAGACATTGAGCCAACTTAAAATTGATAGTAATCTCATGACTTGTACGCCTACATGTATGTATACACAATTTGATTCCTCTTGAAATTTTTT
>NW_008824648.1:1938642-1949463 GCF_000699105.1 Pygoscelis adeliae
AAAGGAAGAAATCTCCAGGAAAATACCTTGTTAATACATTGGTAAGGATCAAATATAACTTTAACATAGAAGCTTGTGATTTAGGTCCTCTGATTTGCAGGTGGGACAGGTGTGGTGCCATGTCAGATCGATTATGTTGTCTGTACTATAATAAAATAATGCAAGACTGTTGTTTGGCGTGGGCAACTCATAATCTACAACAAAATGTTCCATTGTTTTGGTAAAAAAACTAAAAGGGGGAGAGAAAGTTCAAGCATGGACTGATACTGAAATCATGTAATTAATTCTTAGTTTGGATTTTTTTTTCACTAGAGTACCACAAAAGTGCAGGCAGGTCCCTGTTGTTTTGGGACCTAACTGGTAAGAAAAGTGCAGTGCCTCAGAGAACTAACGATATAACCATTTATATCACTAATTCCTTGGGGCGTAAAGAAAAAGCAGAGTAATAGGAGCGTCAGGCACAGACAGACAGTGTGATTACCCACGTGCGACTGTAGAGTTTGCACAGAGCTGGAGCTGACTTCTCTGGAGCCCCAGGCCAATACATCTTCATCACATAAATACTGGCCATGTGTATGCTTTCAAGTTACTGAAGCAATTTTTGCTTAACTGTTACTTACAATGGCTCATTAGCAAGTTATCCCACAGGGTAGCTTGTTCTGTTTGTTGCTATCATGGCATAAATGGGTCTTCCAGAGGTCTTGGGGTCAGTAAGAACATGATGTCCCCATCTAAGTTTGGGAAAACACTTTGGTTCTGTGACGTTTTGCATTTTCAGTCCACAAGACACTCTCTGAGAAGGAGAGCTACTTGCTAATTCTTTGTTTCTGAAGGAGACATGCTAAATTGGGAGTGAGGAACCCATGAACTCTAAATTCACTTCTGTTTTTTCTTTCTTCGTATTAAAACTTACAAGTATAGCTTTACACCTCTTAACCTAGCAGCTCTGCTAAATGTACCAAATTCTAGTGTCTGAAGAACTGTCTCATTATATAAGAGGCTGTAACAGAGAAACTAATAATTTGTTGTATTTTTACTTTTGAAATTTTGCGCAGCTCCCACTAATCTGGACAGCTTTTTTTGGATTTTACTGCTTCACAGTGAGTTTCACAAGTTCAGTTGTTTGGGTTTTTTTTTCTGACCTTTTACATGCTTAAAATTACTATGCTAAGGTTCTCTAGTCCTTAAAGGAATGCATTTGTTTGGAGGAAGAAGGAAGGAAAGAGAATGCTTTTCAGATGCACCCAGGTTTTACAGTGCTTCTTTTAACAGTACTCTAGCAGTTCTTTTGGCTCAGGGTCCCATGCTGTAAGCAAAAACCCTCCGGTTACTGATTGTCCCTGGCAGTTTGAGCTGCTGCCGTTTCCCCATAGCTTATATTGGGTGCATAAACACGTTCTGTGACACGCCTATATTGGGGGTCATCCCACTAATAGTTCATGCGCGTAACTGCGGTGAACGACACTGTCCGCTCCGAGTTCAGGGCTTGTACCACCCCATGATGCTGTTGCTGGGGAATAAAAGAAAGCTGGGTTCTGGTGCTGAGCCCACTGGTTAAGAACATTGCTGCAGAGACCTGTACGTGATTGCGTGGCGGGGAAAGAATTAAACAAAAGCTGACTAGCTGTTCTACCCTCCTAAGTCGGATTTACAGGATTTAAGCAAATCTGCTGGAATTCCTTGATCATACTCCTGTTCCTTACAGCTTGAGTATTATACCAGCTCTGGGTATGATTGCTATTAACTACCTCTCTTTTTAGGCTTCCACTGAAGATCTCTTACGGAGGAAGCATTGATATTTCAGCTGGTTTTGATGAATAGTAGTCCTGCCAGGTCAGGAGAAACAGGTTGAATGCCAGAGAGCCGGGAGCATTTTAGAAGATGGTACTTCTTGTTCAGAAGGGTCAATACAGAATAATCTGGAAAAATCAAGACAAGAGAGACTCTGTAGGGAATCATAGACTTATTGTTATAGAACTGTGCTTATATCAGGGTGAGAAGGTGATTTGTGTTAAATAGTGGACTTGGGTATTTACAACTACTTCAAACTTGCCCACACAAGAAAGTTCAAGGTATGTTTTACCTTATCTTTAGATACATTACCTATCTAAACTGCCGTAGTTATATTGGTATAATTTCCTTCTTGGTCTTCCTCTCCACTTTGGAGAGGGCCATGTAGCCACGAGAAGCTTTTTGAGAATTTGAGATCCACCTCTCTCAAGAAAATGTCATTACGTGTGCCAGAAAACCCGGGGGGAGTCTTGGCAAGGAGGAAACAGTTCCGAAAGAGCACCCGCCACAGAGGAGACAACTGCAAAACCCACTGTATCTTTGCGCAGTTAGCCATTCCTCCAGAAACTGAATGCCAGACTTGGACTGCTGTTGCTTTTGGTGCACTGGCCTGTGTTTCCTTTAAAACCACTTCATCTAGGAAATCACTTTATCTAGGAAAGCCTTGCCTTGAGAGGGAAGCAACTTACAAGCTACTGTGAGAGAAATCCATGCAGGCTTTTGCTAGAGGTTTTAAACCCTATTAGTATGTGTCAGAGGTTGAATTTCCAGGTCCAAAGGGCTAAATAGGTGAGCGTCTTACGGGAGTTCTGAAGGGGCATCGACAACCTCTGTACTCCTGACTAAGGAGCAGGTTTCTCTGAATGCCAGTAGATTTTCTGTTCCTGCCTCCAGTATATACTTTCCTTGTGTTTTCACGGGAGTAAGTGGTTCTAAATTCCAACGCATTCCCATATTTTCATTTTGGTTTGCTCCTTTTTGCCAGTGCTGCCTGAGAGTTAGAGCGTGCTGTAGTATCTAAGCTATTTCCATCCTCCATTGCCCTGATCATCTGCCTCCCTTGCTAGGAGGATATAGGAGATTTGCTCCTAATTAACTGAGTGTAATTCTTGGCCAAATCCACTGTGGCCAGAACGCACTGTGGTACAAATCCACTCCAGAAAGGGCTCCCTCCTACCACTCAGCGACTCCTTTAAAAGACCCAGCGTGTAGTGGAATTTCCTTGCATTTGATGAGCGACTTGAGGATGAGGCAACACAAAACTGTCATGTGAAGTGAGTAATAGGCAGTAAGTGAGGGAAGAAAAAAAAAAAAAAAGGCTTTTTGTCAAGCCAATGGATTTTTATCAGCCTGTTCCTTGTTTTTATGCTGAAGGTGTCTTTGGAAATGCTGCTTAGCAGACTTGGCCAGAAGTGAGCTCATTTCTTAAGGTGACCTTCATGTTTCATGCTGCAGAACACCGGGAGTTAATCCCTCCAAAATCAGAATATAAATATAGGAAATGCCCATTAGACTGAGCTGAGGAGTGGCACAGGGAACGTGTGAAAAAAAAAATGCCAAGATTGAACAGCTTCAAATTGACCAATTCCCTTCTCAGATTTTGTAACGTTTAAAACTTTTGTTGTAGCCTCTAACCCTAATTCGTATGAAGGAGCAGTAAGCTGAAAACACTAAAAAACCCCATGGGATTGTTCACAGCAATACAACAATGATCAACTCTCTGGAAAGCATCCTAGCCGATGGGGTGGAAAAAACTTCACACCCCAGGATCGAGGAGACATTTACTTGATGGAAAAGATCTCTGGAGGCAATACCCATGATGGCAAGATGCAGGGCTGAAAATTGGGAAGCACCCTGGAGAGGGCTGTGCCACCTGTGGGGTTTCCATGGGGAGATCTGGAAGCTGCTTCACGTACAGTTTTCTGGGTCCCATTTACCTGGGTTCAAATCTGAGGAGAGTTTGACCTCAGGAAGCCGCGAGCAGCTAATCGAGGAGGCAGCGGTGGGGGGATAAAGTCCAGATTCCTTCCGACAAGTCTAATCTCTGGCAAACGCGCGCGCGCGAGCCCTTTCCTTTTCCAGTGTCGTTGCTGGAGGTTTTTGCAGCGGGCTACAGCCCCCGCTGTACCCCCGCCGTAGCTGCAGCTCTTGTGCCTGGGGGAGAGAAGGAGGAGGCGGCTGGGGGAAGGAGGGGGGGGGGAGGGCGGGGGGGTGGGGCGGCCCCAGCCGCTGGGTAGGCGGGGGCTGGCACACCTAGAGCGCGGGGAGAGGGAGGGGAGGGCGGGGTGCGGGAGCGGGCTGAGGGCTGCGCCCCGCCCGCCTGCGCGTGCCTCCTCCGGTTTTGAAGGGGGCTAGAGAAATTCTGGGGCACGTCCTCCTCCCTCGTTTCTCCCCCCTCTTTTTCCCCTTTCCTGTACTCCTGAGGAGAAGGAGAGGAGAGAAGAATCGAGGAGAAGAGATGGGGAGAGGAAAGGGAAAGTGAAATCCTACGATGCTGCTGGCAGCTTCGATCCCTTCCCTTACATCCCTTTCCCCGCATAGAAATGGAAGGGGCATCCCGCTCCCTCCGGTGCGGAGCGGCTAGTGCCCCACTCCCGGGGAAACCCAGCTGCAGAGCCCGGGGAGGAGGCAGCCGCTGAGCCCGGCAGCTGAACGAGAATGTGATGCTTGAAGAAGCTTCTGCCGACTTCGCGCAGGAAGGATGGAGATCCCCAAAGTACTTGGGCTCCTGGTAGAGCTCTCAAGTCTGTTAGCCTGTCTCAGATGCGTGGAGGTAAGAAACTGTTATTCTTCTATCTGCTTGTAAGAAATCACATGGCTTTTTTAATATCCTTGCTGTAAGTGGACCTTGTTATTACTTGAATATGTTTTCCAAAGCGTCCAGGCAGCTGTGGTCTCTGGGAAGGGTTGGGGGCTTGGGGAAGGATTTATTTCATTGTGCATATGAAATCCAGAAAAGGAAAGAAAGCAGGAAAGTGGGATGCACGAGGGCTTGCAGATGCTTTGGCTCAGGTTTCCTATGTTTCTCAAGTGCTGCAGTGACCCTGGCAGGAGACATCCTTTGTTTCTGTTCTTTGCTGATTGACTGATTACCCCTATTGCTGTTGTGGACAGATGATTTATAGCCCCATGGACCTGGGCAGTGACCGCAGCACAGGCTGTTGGCACTAAAATTTGGTGGTGGTGATGGTCAGCATTGGGGGATTTTGGAAAGTGCTACAGGAGCTGGCAGCAACTAATCTTTCATTAGAAGGGAAGCGTATTACTTGGACTGCAGTTCTTTCGTTTATGGTCAGTCTCCAAGACGAGCAGGTTCGGGCTTTCATATATAGTCTGTTATTAGTCCAACGCATCCCTCTATCGCCCGCAGGCTTACACGTGCGTGCAGGTGCACGCTGAAAGTTAGGAGTCAGAGGACCTGGATTGTGGCTCAGCCACCTGTTTGGTGCAGTCACAAAAGCGTAGCTTAGCTCACTTTCCTCTCTTCGCAAAGAGCTTTGAGATCCTCAGCTGAGTCCTTCAGCATTGTTGGTTCACAGACCGCTATGAGGGCTCGGAATAGCCTGATGCATGCAGATCGACGGATTTTGGCTGGAAAGGGTTTTTCAGTTAAATGCTGTTTTATCTGTGCATCCCCTTGTGCATATGCACCTCAGATCTGATCTGCTGTTTCTGAACCATGTCAGAAATTCATCTTCAATATACAACGTCACATTCTGACTTCTGGAGGGTGATGCTGGAGCTTGGCCATGGTTGTCAACACCTGCTGGACCATATTCATAAGCTTGACTGGAAAACGACATCTGCCATGAGTAGGTGTCACTCTTGTCAGGTAGCTGTGGGAACTATCCCTGCTTATTCCAGAGGTGGATTTGGTTTAATTCCAAATTTTACTCTTCCCTTTTTCCAGGGAGAGGTGAAGCTGAGAGAAGCAAAATTACTGCATTTTGAAGAAAGACAGAACCATTTCCAGTTGCTAGTTCTCTTTAGATGCACACCTCTGCTTTATGAATTAGAACCCCTTGTTCATATAAAAGTATTAGAAATGTTCATATAAAAGTATTTAAGCATGAATTAAACTACATGGAGCTAGCAGAAGCATGTATGGTTTCTTCTTTTCTCTCTGGGTCTGTGAGGATCTTGCACCTGCCTGCACACCATGTAATGGTGTTGAAGTGGAGATGCCTATCTCTCAGCCAGCAGTCAAGTTATAACTGCCAAAAACACTGCCTACGGAGGAAATGCAGTTTTGGGGCTGGACAGGATGCTGGAATTCTGAGGGCTTTGTTTCATATTTTTTGTTCTTCGCTATATAACCCCATTTGGATAATAATACCATAGGCCATATCACACTCTCATGTATCAAAACCAAAATCCTCAAAAAGCCTTGTTGGATTTTCTTCTTTAGGTGTTTCTCACTTTGCATACGGGTGTTTATTACTATTTTAACAGGGATCCCTGGGGGCATCATCCCATCACTTAGATACATCCCTGTTTGCTGCTGTGGCCGTAGATGGCTTGCCCTATACATGGAGAGAGAATGAGTGGTTATTCGTTGTTTTTCTTACTGGTAACAACGATTTTCTTCTAGCTTTTCTTTCCATAGGCATCTCACTCAGGCTTCCAATTCTATTGGAAAAGAACAAGCAGAGCCCTGTAATGTAGTGCTTAGATCAAGGGTAAATCTCTGCAGGCCAGTAATTATTCATTTTGTTGTTAGTGGGCAGAGCTGTGATTGGATTTGAAGAGGAGCAATGGGGAGAGCGGGGAAGAGGCTGGTTACTAGGGTGTGTTTGCCTAAAGCAGAAAAGGCCGAGCTGCTTTTAGGACATGCCCATGTTTATTTCATCGGATAATCATCTCTCTGCTTTTGCTCTGTTTCTTTTCCCAGGCTTTCCTGGGATCCCAGCCCAACCAAAACCATTTGCAGAGTGCAGGTAAGAACAAGAAGTTATTAATTCAGTCATCGGGCAGATTCTTTCCTGCAGTGGTGATCTGAGACCATAGGTACGACGAACCACTGCTACCTGGCATTCTGTCTTTCTTTCCATCACTTCTTCAGTCTTTTCTCCTGCCTCAATGCCTGTTCATCTCCTTCCCCAAAATGGCCAGACCGCTTTCTTTTCGTCATGTCTAAGACTCTTGCAGTTCCCTGTTCCTCCCACATGTTCTTTTCCTTTCATCTCTTTTTCTGACTGTCTTTTTTGCACGCTCACCTTTCCTCTGCTCTGATAACTACTGAATTCTCATACACCCCGCTCCGAGGGTCCCAGTTGCTGCAACGCGCACGGTGTGTTTTCCAGACACCTACCTCTAACTGCTTCTCATTTTTGTACCTTGCAGTTAACCTTCAGCTGTCACTTACCCCATCTGGGCTTGGCAGCGGCTACAAGGCCGTGCTGGTTTTGGCTGGGATGGAGTTAATTTTCTTCATAGTAGCTAGTATGGGGCTGTGTTTTGACATTGAAATACAATGTCATTTCCCACCTTCCTGCTTTATAGAATGAAATTATAGCTAATTTTAAACTCTTCTCAGTTTCAATCAATTTAGACAGGCAATTAATCTTCTAAAGAGCCTAGGATCAAATTTAAGAGTATCTTATTCAGGTGCCAAAGCAGGTGGGGAAGGAAGTGTGCCAGGCTCAAGTGCTGCTCCAGAGTAAGTGAGTACATCTATTGAAATAAACGGTAAAGGGAACCGGTTCAAATTGTCCATGTTTGGGCCCAGAGCAACACATTTCAAAGGTCCATCTGCGCAGTTCATGGCTTTCAGATCAATTTGTTTTTTAGATAGCGCATATTATAAACATTCTTTGAGCAGCTGCCTTGAAGAGTGATAGAATTAAAACCAAGCAAGTAGCAATCAAGACTGCAGACACAGGAGGTGTTTCAGGATATCCGCTGGTATCTCCCACATTGTCTGAGCCTCGGTGTGTGATGCCTTAAGTGATGCTAACAGCTCCCTTCCTGTGCCCAGCATCCAGCGTGTGTGGAGTCGGACCTCTTGGGTATTACAATGGCTCGCTGGCGGTCACTGAGGCCGGGGCAGAGTGCCTCAACTGGGCAGAGTTCCCCGATTACGTTCAGCAGTACCCAGACCGTGGCTTGGGGGACCACAACCACTGCAGGAACCCGGACGGGGGAACTACACCCTGGTGTTTCTACCGGCTTGCATCAGGGGCTATCGGCTGGGCTAACTGCGACTGTAACCAAGGTAAGGGCTGCTGCGCATCTCTGCCAGCGCCCAGGCTGCGCTGTCTCGGGGGGCTCAGGCCAGAAAGGTGTGCTGCACAGACTTGCAAGCAGCAGGTGGGACACCCTGTGAAAGAAGCACAGTACGGTAACTGTCCCGAATTGTTGAAATAGTTAGGACTAGAGGTTAGCCTGCGTGGGAGAAGAACGGCTGTATATAGTAGGGGGTGAACTTAAGTTGCTGTAGCCATAATGTCTTGTATAGATGTTTTTATTCTCATATAAGGAGACTTCTTTTTTTTTACTGTTAACTTATGCCACTTTGAAAACAGTTTAAGTTATGTGGAAAACAACCCACTCCTGCTCCTTAAGTGTCCATATCAGAGCTCTCCTCATGTAATCATATCAGTTCAAATATAACAAAGAAAAATCTTCTGTGGCTGGGTTTGTAAATCTTCTGTGGCAAGGTAGGTCATAGGCTTACTTTAAAATTCCTCGCAGTGCCGACACAAGGACTGCTGCTTCTTTTGAGGCATGCAAGGGAGCTGAGCTCTCTCAGTACGCTGACTCCAGTGCAGCGCTCTTGAAAAATGTCCTGTTTGTCCTCCTGTTTTCTGATTTTCCTCCCTTTTCCTGCATTTTGCAAAGCAGGTAAAGCACTAGTTTAATAAATGAAATTACAAAGTCTTTTCCCTTGTCAGTGGAAGTGCTTTCAAAGACGGCTTCATTAAAGGGAAGGGTACAACAAGCGTAGTTGTGCTGTGTGCCTACATTGAGGTACTACAGACAGAGGTGTACCCTTCTCTCAGTACGTAACTGAGTGAGGAGATGTGCTTTCTAAACAGTGGTAAATATTTGTAGTGCAGTGGGAATTGAAAGGGCATTTACATTGGCACTTCCTTTTCTTAGAGAAATTAAAGAGGATTACATCTAGCTGTAGCAACAGTGACTCTCATGGGTGAGGTGATCGATGGAAAATAAATCAGTGGAGTGTCATAGGAATTAGAGAGCCTGCCATTTCCATACACCTTTTCAAGGTGGCATGTAAAATCACCCCCACTTCACAAAAGGAAAATCCTGGAGCCGTGGCAGAACCCAAGTTTCCTGCTGGTATTACCATGGCTTTGAAATGCATGTAGCACCAGCCATCCTCCCGAGCAGCCATTGCTGGAACTGGGGAGGTGCCACGTCCCGCACTCCTTCATACAAGTCACTTCAGTGACAGCACCAGCAAAACAGGGATGAGAAAAGCCAGGTGCAGTTCAAGTCCAAGACTGGCTGATCTGAAACCTCCATCAGAAGATAGCAGGGTTTTTTTTTCCCTTCTCTTTTGGAAGGTGCTGTGCGGTTGGCTGAAGATAGTAGTGTGGAGCTGTACTTCAGTGGACTCTGGGGCACCATCTGTGCTGACCACTGGACTGACTGGGATGCCAGTGTTGTCTGCAGGCAACTAGGTCTCAGGTGGGAACCTCAGTCTGGTTGCGAGAGTTACGTGCTCGTGTGGCCTTGGAAAGAACAGCCTCTCTGGTTACGGTCCCTCTGGCATAATGTGTTGGCTGGGGGAAAGGAGGTTGTTTTGTGGGCTCATTTCTCACTTACCAGGGTCCTTTCCTACTGTTTTCTTTCCATGGCTACGTCAAACCCCAACCAGCATTTGCAAGAACTTTTTAAAGCAGTAGTTTCTGCTTGGTGCTCCAGGCTGTGATGAGTAAGCTGTGAGATTGTGTCCCCCTTTTTAGTATTACCAGCTGGAGTTAGAGATTAGAAAATTTGAGAGTGTGAACCCTCTTTGGGAATCTGGGAATTGGACATTCAAACTTCCAAATAGCAAGGAGAGAAGGTCCACAGAGAAGGAAGAAGGTGATTCAAATATTTGGATGTTCGAATCTGTTGGTGGGTTTGTTTATCACTCTCAAACGAGGGTGCCAGTTCTGACCAGACCAACTCCTCTGTGGTAAGCAGGAAGACAAAATGGATTAGATGGTGGGAAGTGCTTTGTGCTTGCTTGTACTTTCCCATTAGACTGTACGTGGCCACCCCTTTATGCACTCCCAATCAACTGGGCTCACTGGGATGTGAAATGCCACAACTGGGCAGGAGAGTCACAAGAACTGAGGGAAAACAAGTGTGAGTCAAGCAGTGCTACGGCCTTTCATTGCTCTGTTGCTTTCTCTGTACCAGTGAGATCGGCACAGCTGGGAAGAAGAGTCATCCCGGATTGTGGCCTGTTCCCCTGCACCTGCAGTCAGCAAACTGCCATGGGGATGAGAAAGCCCTGCTGCAGTGTGGCTATCGGGAAGCAGTGTCAGGAGCTTGTAGCCAGGGGAGTGCCGTGGTAACGTGTGTCCCTCCAGAAGGTAAATCTCCAGGGGACGTTCACTCCCTGTTTCTTGCGTCAGTGTTGCTGATGAGATGTAAAATCTAAGGTCATGAAGCTGTGGAGAGCAAATCATTGGAGCATGTTCTTCTTTCACCTGCTATACAGGTGCTTATCTTCCTTCCAGTGGAAAATTATCCATTCTTTCCCAATCCCAAATACTCAGAGCGGGAATACTTCTACAATCACTGAAAGATGGCTGTTGCTTACAACCACATCCCCTTTTTATCAAACCAGGTTTTCGTCTGGTCTTAGCAAAGTCTTAGTCACTGTAGCAGCCAGGTAAAGAGCCAGCCCTGGACCAACAGCACCCGTACTGTGGGCTGCAATCACACATGCTCTTGGGGGGCGGTTAGAGGGGAGGATGTGGTAGGGTGGGACGAGCATGCCAAGACCTCCTCTAGCTGGTGAATGGCTCTACACCTTGAACGGCTGGATGTGCTTTGTCTCTGTCTTGCTCT
>NW_008824648.1:1949505-1953039 GCF_000699105.1 Pygoscelis adeliae
CAGGTGTAGGTGCCCCGCTGCGTTTAGTTGGGGGAAAGGAGAGCTTTGAAGGGCGAGTGGAGGTTTACCATGATGGCAAGTGGGGTACCATCTGTGACGACCAGTGGGACGACCGGGATGCTGAAGTAGTTTGTAGGCAGCTGGGACTCAGGTAATCTCCCTGCTGTACGTCACGGAGTGGTAATAGAGGTAGGCAGAATGAAGAACGTGAGAGCACGTCCTTTCACTGTAGTACCAGCCCTCTCGATGGGAAGTGTACAGAAACCATGGGAAAGATAATTCTGGCCTGATCATCCTATAAAGGGATTTTGTACTTAATTCCTGTCAGCTTTATGGGTTTATGCTGTGGAGAAAAAAAAAAAAAGTTGGTGCATCCCTATCCAAAGTCTGTTTGTGTTTATCCCTGTTCATTATTTTTGCACGCATGTCCTAATGCAAATCTTCTTGGCCTCAGTGATAACTTGTCATGGTGATTTCCATACGTGAACTGCAGTTGTTTACTTGTTTAAGTTTAAACACATCCAGTTTCACTGACTGCCCTTACCCTCTTCAGACAGGAAAGCAAGAGAGAGCACCTCATTCTCCTCTGTGCCATTCAGCACTTAACATGGGAGCTGTTTTATACTGAGCATTCTTGAAAATCAAATCAGTACAGAATTGTTTAAAATAGATTATTTCATTTTGAGATCCCTCAAACTTTGGGAGTTTTGCCCGTCGCTGAGGTTGAAACGCCGTTGTCCTCAGAACTACTCCCCAGGTGTCTGCACTGTTCATGTTGCAGGCACGTTTTTGTTACGTGTTAGAAGGTCTCATTACAAAACTTTCCAGTAAGGTACTTGGGTTAACAGTTGGCAACACCACTGTGTCGGAAATACAGATTATCTATGGGAGGACTCTGGCCTAGTGTAGGAGAGTCCCTGTGCAAGGCAGACTCCGAGCACACAGGACCGTGACCTTCCTTACTGTGAGCATATGTGTCTGTACCGTTTGCAGTGGGAACCCAAAAGCCTTGTCATGGGCTCACTATGGGCAGGGATCTGGCCCAATCCTGCTGGATGAAGTGGAGTGCTCAGGCAACGAACTCTCACTTGACCAGTGCAAGAAGAGTGACTGGGGACAGCAGAACTGTGACCACATTGAAGACGCTGGGGTCTCCTGTGACCCTTTCACAGGTACAGATCTACAGCTCTACACTGGTCAGATGTGGTCTGTCTTACTCCCGTATTACACCGCTTGCTCAGCAGATAGGCTCCCCGCTTCAGGATCCTGCAGGGCTCCTACGTACGGCCCCCACAAGGACTGCCAGATGTGGAGGCAGAGGGCAAGCAGCAGGTGGGAATGGATCAGGGCCAGGCTGGGTGGTGTTCCCATTGCTTTCCACGGGTGACATGGAAAGGCTGAGGTGAATCCTCCCCTGACAGATGGGCATGTTTGGGAGCAATGAATGTTTGTTTTCTGAGTGCCCGCGGATATCTGTGTCTTCGGTTTCTTTCACTCATGGGCTGCACTTCAGCAGTGGGGCACAGGCTTTTTCTTTTCACCCTTGCTGAGTACTGATCTTTCCTTCTCCCACCCCTTGCAGAGGGCACTGTCAGGCTGGCTGGCGGCCGCAGCCCCAGCGAAGGCAGGGTAGAAGTTTATTACAACGGAGACTGGGGCACAGTATGCGATGACGGCTGGACAGACCTCGGTGCCCAGGTGGTCTGCAGGCAGCTGGGCTTCAGGTAGGACTGAGAGCGTGTGTAGCATCTGTGCTTCCTAATTTCAGGGATTAGATCCCATCCCCCTTCACTGGGATAGGCTGGACCTTACTTCCTCCAATGCTGTCTGCGTTGGAAGGGTTATTACCATTATAAAACTTTATTCAGGAAAGATTAATAGGTATCCACACCCTTTCACAGGAAAGAAAAAAATCTTTATTATCTCTTGCCTTGGCCTGTTTTGAAAGCAGAGAACAGGCTAGATGCTGTCTTTATGAACCCCTCACCAAAGTCAGAAAGTTCTCTCAATACACCTTAAATTTCCAGGTGTATCAGCTCAGCACTGCCACCCCCTCTGCTCTGTCAGCCAAACACATCACCTGCTTCAGCAGTTGAACGAAGACCATCAGGGCAAAAAAGAGCAACATTAGGGATTTTTTGTAATGCTTTTCTTTCAGCCATTGCTGAACTGTTGTCCCGCCAGGTATGAGTTTGAGGAAGATTTAAAATCAGGATACTGTAGTCTTGGAGCCAGTGAAGGGTTTTTTTTATGGATTTTTTAATATGATTAGGGTATCCTTGTAAAATTTCAGCTTTATAGACTGAAGAAAGACTAAACTGAATTCTTCCCTTTGAGTTCAGCTGCATACTGTGTTTGTCATCTCTTGTAGTGCCTAAGAGTTTGCAGCTTTCTGTATTTCAATTCCAGGTAGCTACTTCCTATAAAAAGAAGCAGAATTACTTAAACGTTGATATTTTTGATGCCTCCTCTGCTAGCCGCTCCCCACATTGATGTACCTGGTGTCATGCCTGTAAAGCAGCCTCTGTGGTATAGCTGGCCCTCTGTGCTGCTATGACTGTGCCTTTGACCAGACGCTAGAAAATGGACTGGTCTGAGCGGGCCTCCCTGAAAACTGAAGCTGGTGAGATGTGCGAGCTGCTTGGCTGCCATCCTGTGTGTCACTGAGTGGTTTAGGTCAGGAGGCCACCGATATCACAGTTGAGCTCTGCAGGGGAGTTTCCCTTTGGGTCTGAGCTTGGGTCCCCTCTGTGGGATTAATGAGTTTTGATGAATCTGGTGTTCTTTTTCCTTCCTCTTAGTGGTCCTGCTACCCTGGCCTCTGAAGGGGACTACGCTGCTGGCCAAGGCTTTATCTTGCTGGATGATGTGGCTTGTCTGGGGACAGAGCTGTCCCTCCTGGACTGTCCCCACAGCAACTGGGGGCAGCATGACTGCTCACACGCCGAGGATGTGGGAGTCCGCTGTTCCCCCGGCAGCAACACAGTCATGGACGGCAGCCTGGGTAACTCGCTTTGCCTCTTGCCCTGGACGGTGGGGAAGTGTCGCCTGCTGGTCTGTTCCTTTGGAAGCTCCGGCAGATGTGGGAGTTTTCCCTGTGCTGTCTCAGTGAGGGGGCTGCTTTTTGAGGAAGACTCCTAGGAACGAGCCCTGGCTGTCCTGAGGCACAGCCACAGAGCTGTGGCTGCACCAGACCTACGGCCAGACCTGCAGAGAAAGTGAAACTGGAAAGAATTGTGTGGGCAGTCCCTGAAACAAACCTGAGGGGCTGAGGAACGGTGGCTGCCTTAGTGTGCCGTTGCTCACTGATGAGACGCCTCAGCCCCATGTCTGTGGCAACGTGGGACCCCTTTAATTAGACCCTTTAGGAAACTGGTGTCGTTACATTAGTGTCACACCTTGCCAAGACAAGAGGACTTCAGATGTGAGGGGGTGTTGTGTGGAAATTCGTACTCTCTTGTGTGGATGGCACACTTTTAATTAAAATTGTGAATGTATTTCAAGTTAGCATAATTTCCTTATTTATAGGAGGCC
>NW_008824648.1:1953071-1971259 GCF_000699105.1 Pygoscelis adeliae
TTTCCAATTTGTCAGACATTTTTTATTGAAATAGACGGCATCCAACTTTTTTGTTTTTCCTGGATGTAGAACTCAACTCTTGCCTAGAATAATATAATAGTTTTATAATTTAATGGATTTATTTCCAAGGCATGTTTAAGCTTGTCTACTCTTGGCGCAGGAATTAATAACTTTCCTTCTGTTCTTGTTCTCCTCTTTATTCAGCTTTCAGAATATGATCCACTAATGATTTCCCATATGTATTAAATAAATTAATATGTATGTAGTCTTCTGATTCAGCACAGAGGTGAAATGAGGGACGTAGTCTTCATATAGAAACACCCTTTTTTTCTTTTTTCTTTTTCTTTTTTTTTAAGCTTACTGGGAACTGGGATTCATCTTTTCCTATAGAACCCAAGTTCTGGCCACCTCACACTCTGGCATTTTTGCTTGCAGCGACCCATGTGTTTTCTGCTGCAGGGCCTCCTGTGCGGCTGGTGGATGGAGAAAGCACCAAGGAGGGACGGGTTGAGGTATTCCTGAATGGGCAGTGGGGCAGCGTCTGTGATGATGGCTGGACAGACAGAGATGCTGCAGTAGTTTGCAGGCAATTGGGATTCAGGTAAGAGCTGTGGTACGTGCATCTTATAGATAGAAACAGCTCTCAGGGGGATCACTTCTTTCTGGACCTGTTTCTGGGGGCTTCATTTCTTAGTTTTGGCATACCTGCATGCGCTTGAGGGAGTAGGGTCCTATTCTCACGGTGCCTTCAGCAAGTACTGTACTACTGTCGGTGTGCAGAGTGACACAAATATTATTTCTCTTAAAATGTGCTGGTGCATCAGGTTCACCTGCCTCCCGCTTATTGCAGATTAGTCACCCTCTCTCTAATTGCAGTGGTACAGCAAAAGCCAGGGCAATGGCTTATTTTGGTGAAGGCCACGGGCCCATCCATCTGGACAACGTAGAATGCAGTGGCACGGAGCACACCCTGGGGCAGTGTGTCAGGCCTGACACCGGGATTCACAGCTGCTGGCACAGTGAGGATGCTGGTGTGATCTGTGACTATGTGGAAGAGAAGGTCCAAGACATCAGAACAGGTGACGTGCCCATTTCTTCTATGCAGAAATCTGGGGCTCCAGCTGTAGTATCTCTGCATGCTTTTATGCTTTTCCCCTGTAGTTCTTCTCTTCTTTGGCTGAAAATTCACCTACAAAATAAGCATATCCTGTCCTGCACCTCCTGCTTTTTCCTTGTTTTCATTGTCTCTTCTTAGGAGCACAGGGTGCTCCAGAATGAGGAGCTCCACCCATGTCAGGCCTTTGAGCCTGCAGAACTTCCCCACAGCCAAGTCACCGTACCTTTCCTTAGAGCCGTAACCATGAGCAAACTTTGGGGTTTAGAGCACTGAAGAAATAGCTGTAGAGGTCCCATTCCTGGCATAAGACTACAGATACTGGAGGTAAGCACCTCCACCAAAACTGAGGAAACCTATGGGATCAAATCTTCTATGAATTCCATATGCACAACACAATGCAGTCAACTACCATCAGGATTAATGCCCTCAGGGAAGGCAAATGGTATTTGTCTCTGTGACAGCAATTCTTGATACTTAAGCTGAAGGTATCTACCCAACTGCTCTAACTTTGCTGCGCAGGTCCAGAATCCGGTGTGTGTGGGATGCGCCTGCTTCACCGTCGCAAGAAAAGGATCATAGGTGGAAACAAGTCTCTCAGGTACTACCCTGTAATTGCCGGGAAAGCCTGAACTGGTTCCAGCTTTCCTACAGGCTCTGGCAAATGGCCTGGCAAATGCTGAATACGTTCACACATTTTCACTGGTGATTTTTGAACTTGATTTGAACCAGTGGGCCCATCTAGGGGAGGACGCACGCCAGCTGAGCCCAGGTGGGGCAGAGTGGATCAGAGAAGAGGAAAACAGTTCCTGTGTGTGTGATGCCTATTACTCCTCTGTTTCTTCTTCAGGGGCGGTTGGCCATGGCAGGCCTCACTACGGTTGAAGGGTTTTCGTCAAGATACTCGTCTGCTGTGCGGAGCAACACTGATCAGCAGCTGCTGGGTAGTGACTGCAGCCCACTGCTTCAAAAGGTGCGTTTGTGAGTGGGGAGCTCTGAGGGATACTCAAAGATGAACAAGATAACCCCACACAGGCTATCCACCCAGCCCAGTGGAACCACATGAACAAAGTTTCTAAAACAAGACCTTCAGGTTATGATGTGTGTGATCTTGGAGCACTTTTGGGGATGACTCAATATAGGCTTGCTTTATCCTTCACTGCTTACACCTGCCCTCTTAACTTGGAGGCTTCGCAACTTAAAGGGAACCAGCATTTTGCCATTCTTCAGCGCTTTAAGGAACTGTGAACACGAGGTCACATGCCTTGCAACCGTTGTAGCCCTTTTTATAGGAAAAAAAAAAGGAAGCCTTGTGCATGGGACACCCGTTGACCCCAACAGCTGGCATTGTCACACCTGCTAAAGAGGTCCCACAGCCCTGTAGCTGGCACTGTTTTATCAGTTTGTGAGGAGGTGGTTCAGTCTCACAGCAACTGAGACTTGTGCGAGTCTGTTTCTCTCTTAGTAGGAGTATCAAGACCTTGAGTGCCTTTTTCTCCAGGTTTGGTGTTGATGTGCGGCGCTACCTGCTGCGGGTGGGTGATTACCACACAGGCGTGAAGGATGAGTTTGAGAGGGAGCTGCCCGTGGAGTTGATCGTTCTCCACAGGAACTACTGGGCCGGCAGCAACGATAATGACATTGCCCTGGTCCGGATGCGGGGCAGAGAGGGGCACTGTCTCTCCTTCAATCACCACGTTCTGCCTGTCTGCCTGCCTGACAGGAAAGAGAAGTCCGACATCAACAGGCAAGCTTGCATCATCTCTGGCTGGGGAGACACAGGTGAGTAGTGGGGCTTTGAGGAGCAAGAAAAGTGGGGGAGACTGGATTCAGGAGCCTACCTGGGCCATTAATTTATGCCTGCACAACTCAAGGCCATGTTCTTACTGCTCATATTGTCTGTGCCAGCACATGATGTCAAGGAGCGGAGAGGTGAGGTGATTTTTGTGTCATTGTGTTTTCTTCTAATTTAGAGGCTTCTTGAGCCTGCCCATGGTGGAAGTTTTGGTTGCCATAGCATCCTTCTGAAGCTGTGGGAGAGAGCAGTGCTGCCATCTGGCCACAGTCCTCTCTTTCCTCACCCTTCCACGTGCGTGTTTGCCCACAGCAGACCCCTTAGGCAGCGGCCTGTGCAGAGCCTATGGGAGGTGTACAAAGCCTATGGGAGGCCCCCATGTTTCCATGACCTGCCTTCTTCATGATACTGTAGCAGTGAAGTGGGGGCTTAGAGCTGGAAGGAATCTCTCTCAGACTACCTTGCTCAATCTCCCTGGATATTGCTGCAGGGACAGTTGGGCTCTGAGGCTGGTTTCTGCACTAGGTTCGAGACAGCCTGTACCTGTCCTCTTGCAGCACATTGCTATGGAGCTTCCTAGGTAAAAGGGAGCAGGGAATGTTCTAGAAAGTATTAATAATTAAATACTTAACACTCTCAAGGTGATGTTTTAAAATGCTGGGCTCGGTGGAGTCCTGACATGCATGCATTAGCAAGGTCTGGAGATGGCTTTGAACTCTAAACAAAGCTTTATAACCGGCTCTCCAGTCCTCCCCCGTTTGGGGCTCAGAGATGCAATGCAGGGCGTGGGGCAAGGAGGCCTTTCTGGGGCTGCTGTGACTGGAGCAAAGCCATATGTGCAGAAAGACTTGCTGCCAAAAGGCAAATAGCCCCAGGAGCTTGTCTGTTGATTTTGGACTTACCCATCCTTCCCAGCTGTTACCCCAAGTGTTTAACTGCAAATATACATTTGTCTTTGGAGTGAGTTGCGCCAGGTGCACGTGTCACTTCGAGGTGTCTGGGGAGGATCAAGGAGCAACTTGGCCATGTAACTCCCTTAAGCTGTACTGGGAATTAATGGCTAGAATCCCTCCCACGCACCGAACCCGGCTCTCCCAATGAGAGGTGCAGTTACCTAACTACCTTGTGAACTTACCGTAAACCTTGGGCACAGAAAGCTCATACTCTAATATAGCACGGGAACCTTATGTTCTGAGCAAGCCTGGGGTAATAAAGAGATTTGAGCAAATAGAGACACATCTGGCCAAAGATGAAGTGCACTCCCTTTGAATAATGTTTGGATGCCTCTGAAACATCTTCCAAAACTTCTCTGAGGATTGAGCACTTCACAAATATTACTGCATTTATTCTCTTGAGAAAACACTGTGCTTGTTTTACAGAGGAGGAAATGGAGGCTCAGAGAGGTGAAATAAATTGAACAAGGTTCAAGTTACTTGTTGGCAGAACGAGGAGAAAGACTCATCCTTTGATCTAACCTCTTTTTCCAACCTCTTCCCCACCCCTTTGATCTTATAGCTCTTTTTTGTGGTCTGGCTTTGCAGTACTGTTTTCTGAAGCTCTGGTGGTTCAGAGATGCTGAGCTTGGCCTATTTCTGTGCCGCAGTCTTGACATTAAACGTACAAACGTCCGTTTTTGTGTGGAGCACTGTTGCTCTAGGTCGCTGCTGTTGTCTGTACGTGAATTGGTCTGGCTGGTCTGTTCTGTTCCAGGGAAGTCCTATTCGAGAACCCTGCTGCAGGGGGTGGTGCCTCTTCTCCCACGGGAAGACTGTGAGGTCCGTTACGGGCAGAAGTTCACTAACCGCATGATTTGTGCTGGGAACCTCTCTGAAGATAAACGAGTGGACAGCTGCCAAGGTGACAGTGGAGGGCCACTCATGTGTCAGAGGTCAAACGGGCGCTGGATCATTTTGGGGATCACTTCCTGGGGCTACGGCTGTGGTCGGAAGGATTCCCCCGGTGTGTACACAAAGGTCAGCAAATACGTACCCTGGATCAAGAAGGTGACCAAGCTAAAATGAAAATGCCTGAGCTCTAGGAACTTCAACACAGGGTCCTTTTGCCCTGCAGCAGCAGAAGGCTGTGGCTTCTGGCCTGTGACTGATAGAGATTTATTTTGTCGTTGGACATTGGGAAAAGACTTTAATGTAGAACTGGGAGAAAAACAGTTATGGCGGATTCTCTAAAGTCTTTGGTTTCACTTTAGTGCGTAATCTCTGAGCAGAGAAAGCAGGTGTACACTGGTAAGAATCATAAGTCTATGTTGCTCTGACTATCTGAGTCCTGTAATGCAATCACACTTGTTCCTTTGCCCTGGCACACAGAAATGGTAGAAGTGGAGAGAGACCTGCCTCTGTAAATCTATTCCCAGTTTTGTATGTTTGCATACTTGAAAAATGCTGCAAGGAGAGGTGAGATGCTTGGAAGATGGCACCAGGCTCTGGCATAGTGGAAATCTTCAGACGTTTTTTCATAACAGCTCTCTTCAGTTCCAGGAATCAGAAGAATTGACCTGAGCTGAGGAACAGGCCAACAGCTGGGGTTTTTTCCTTCCCTGTTACGTCTCTAGGGGGAACCTTCTCTCTTCTGAATAGTAGGTCTGCTCCCATATGATCCCTTTAAAGTGTCGGTCCCTGCTAAGAGATGCTTGTCCCTCCTGCTGTAATCCTCTATCACACATTTCCAGCTGCCAGATGCTATGGTTTTATTGCTGCTTTCTCAATATAGTGGTTCTTTTGTGTTTGTTTGGGTTTTTTCCTTCCTTAAAGCAGCATCTCCTAGAATCAGTTGCTGGTGTGAGAGTAAATCTTCATTTTTAAGAAACAATAGCTTTCTTGCCCTCATGATTACTACGAAGAACTTAAAAATGTGACCTCAAATGGCTGAACAGACATGTCATTTTTCTTTAAATCCAAATGTAATGTTAATCTCAAACATTCAGGTGTTGAGTCACGATTTAACAGCATTGCGGGGACTTTCTCTTGGTACCTTATTCACCATAGTCATTAGCTGCCCTTTATTTGTGATGTTAGTCTTTAATATCTCTGTGTTCACAGTTCTCCCATGAAACATGGAAATACTCCCGGGGTATAGATACAGAACAAACACAGGGAGTGAGTAATTTGCTTGAGTTGTAAAACAGTTAAGTGTGCCGCAAAGCAGCTTCCCACTTTCCCGAAGTGTGCCCTATTCTTGCAACCTCTGGGCTATGCTTCCTCTCTTCTCTTCTTTGCACTATTTCTCTTTTCATTCCTCTCAGTGGGAGTAAGCTGGCTTAACTTGAGGGTGTGCAAGCAGTGCCATCAAGGTGTAGTTCTCGGCCGGAACAGAAATGAGGCTGAGAGAAAGCAGGGGTTGTTGAATACTTCAATTTCTTCCTTCCCTCTCATCCAAACAAATGAACAGAGTTTCCTCTTAGGCCTTAATCACTTTTGTAAGTTAATTTATTATTCTCGAGTAGGTAGAAAAATATAAAAATAGACAGAAGGGCTAAGTGCATTGAGTTGTGCGGTGCACAGTGTGTTCTCGCTGCGTGTAGACAGGCCAGAGAGAAGGCAGGTCTGCTCAGGAGCAGGGGCAGTAAACTTTGATGTATAACCAAGGACCCGAACATGGAGTAGTAATACAGAATGGGACACACGGAACTTGTGCCGGATGTGCATGTTTTGGGTTCGCTCATGCACTGTAGGGTAGGCAACGACTGGGTCAGGCACTGGCCTGCTGTCTGGAAGGTCTGCACTCAAGGCACTGAGGTGTTCAGTACCTAGGTATTACCAAGGCAAGAACAGAAGACAGAGCACAGCCTGTGGATTAGCAATGTCGTATTACAGGGCATGTGGTGACAGAGTCCTAGAAATTGCCTTGGATTCAATAAGTAGTGATTGCCTAAAGGTTTAATTTGTCTTCTATAAAACAGTTTAATGTAAAGGTGCTGACCTGGCTAGGTGGCTGGTTTTTGTGTGTGAATGCTAAACTAAACCCTCTCCAGGGATTATAGGACAGTTGGGTTATCAATGCTGCAATGGACTGCAATGGAAACTTTATTTTAAAAAAGAATTGTAGGAATCCTGAAAACGTGCAATGTCAGAACCCCTGCAAACTGGCCTTCGAGACAGATCTGATCTGTTCATGCCTCTTCTCGAGGGGCTGAATGTCTGCGGTGCAGCTTGCGCTGATAACCCGGTTTGAAGTACCAGGCTTGATCCTTCGGTAGCGCTGTGCTTGGCTCCACGCTGGCTGTGCTGCCCTACGGCTGCTGGCAGAAAGTCCCTAAGGCGCAAGCTGCAGGCTGCTCCTTATCTCCCAGGAATTAAAATGACAGGAGGACCAAGGGCAATTATGTTACAGACCTCTGATCTTGCGGGGGATTAAATGCCAGGTTCCACACTGGCAGCAACAGTACCTGTCTGGGAAACATGGAGGGATATGGCTTTTACCTTCAGGCTCCCCCAAGCCAGCACGCTACGGCAGCTCAAATGGAGTTTCTGTGCCTTGGGTGCTGTCACATCTCTAGTTTAACCTGGTTTGATCTTTCAGCTTATACCCATAACCCCGACAGGCATAGAAACACCCAAAGAATTGAAACTATGAGGTTATTTCCCTAAGCCTACTTAACTGGTTGCCATTCAGGAGTCAGAATACGTTACCATGTAACATGAGTGAGACACAGGCCTGGCATTGTCTTCTGAAATTCCCATGTTCTAGGTCAAAATATTTCTTTCTCCTAGATCTTGTCACCATGAAAGCTCTGAGAATCCTTGTAAGTAACATCCCGTAAGTCCTACATGAGCCAGGAGGAGGGAAGGAAGTATCCGAACTCCTTTGCCTAATTTTACACCTTACTGGTACTGTAGGCAAGTCTGCCAATACTCTCCTCAATTGTCCTAACCTGTTTCAGAGCACCACTACTGCTCTTTACTGCTTAAACTGGGACTGTGGCCCAAACCAAACTCACGTGCTTTGCCACCGAGGCTTACTGGAACCGCCTGGTTGGATGAGCAGCACTGAACTGCTCTAGGACTGTATTTTGTGCCTAATGTTGGCCAGCAGCAGATGTTTCAAAGGATAGTACGTGTGAGTTTGTACTGAACAAGTTTTAACAGCCTTTCCTTTGGGGGAGTTTTGTTCTTGGCCCATTTAAATTAATTACTTGCATTATTACTATTATTATTAAAAATAGCAGTAGACTTACTCGGTCCTGTATGTGTTGTACAAACAGTATGCACTATCCTTTTGTGATTCTTCTTTTTCTAAAGCGTGAGAGTTTATATCCCTAACTTTTAAAAAACTATTTAATGTAACCAGCCTTCATCTTCCATATAAATGTTTAATCCCTTATTTAATCCAACTAAGCTCTCAGCCTCAATATTTTCTGGCAATGAGAACCAATATAATTTTATTCTCCATAGCACATAATTTCTTTTTATGGTTCCTGAATTAATTGCCTTTTGTTTTCTTTGAATCCCATCTGTCCGTGTGTTCTCAGCTATGAGAAGAAATAAGGGGCCTGGCTTTATATTCTCTGTTGTCCATCACTCTAGAGATAGTCCCTTTTCTAAAACTGTGGCTTCTCTGTCTCTCTTCAACCCAAACTGTCTAGGTATCTGATAACATGCTGTCTCTCCCTGTCTTCTCTTTCTGCTGTATCTTTAAGCTCTGGTAACCAGAACCGAATACAGTTTGCCAGGGGAGGCTGTGCCATCTGCTGATTATTTTCAGTGTCATTTTCTATAGTAGGCAAGTATGGTAAGTGATTTCAGCCCTGTATGTGTATTATGGTTGTATGCTGGAGCTAGCTTTAAACTTGCTAGCGTGGTCTTGGTGGCAGCCTAGCTACAACGGGATGAAAACCCGCCAAGGTTAATTCCCCCCTTCTCTCAGGCAGGCGCAGCAGCCCCTCTGAGCTCAGGGCGATTGCTGTAGGTATGTCTGGGGAGTGTAACGCAGCTCTGGGCAGGGAGCACCCGAATAGCTGTGTAGAGCTTTGCCTTGGCTGACGTACCTGTAGGGCTGATACAGTCCTTCGCAGCATTAGTCTGTTGGATAAGGCTAACGCGCATACACTATTTCCAGGAGCTGAGAGCTCAGTCACTGCTGCTGGTGGCTGCGCTGTGCCACGTGGATGCTGTGAGACAAGTTCCCACAGCAGTGTGGCTGGTTACGTGAGAAAGGGAATGTCACTGTTACGTGAGAAAGGGAATGTCACGCTGGTTACGTGAGAAAGGGAATGTCACTATGACTGGGTGGGAGCATTGGCTGGAGTGGACACATGGCTATGGCAAAGGTCTAAGGAGCAGCTATTAGTGCTCCAGGTATCCCTCTTTGAGGGCATACCCCAGTGCTCTACAAAGGCTGACCCAGTGCCGGTGTCTTCCTGACGTGCAGTGCCTGCACTGGTACCCTTATCAGCCCTATCTTGACACCAGTCCAGGCTTTGGCCCGCTGAAGCTGGATTAAAGATTTATCCCTTTCCCGTAGCAGAACACTGTTCTGATGATTTCTATGAATTATGTTCTATGCTGTAATAAATCAGGCAGCTGTTTATTAACCTGGACAGGATGTCGATTACCCTTGTAATCCTTGTACCCTTATAGCAGAGAATAACAGATCAGTTCCTCAAAGGTATTAGTGGAGACATTGGTGAGGAACCAGGAACGTGGATATTTGCTCTCTCAGGGGTAAGAGAGGTGGGCCTGCCTTTTGTCTGTCTTCCTTCCTTTCTGAAGCCAATATCCTGAAGCCTCTTCATCCAAAAAAAGCTGCGGTGATCCATCAACTGCTTGAAGACAGATTTTTATGTGTATATTCAGCAATCAGATGAAAGCTTTTGAGTGATGAACTGCACTGTGGTATTTATCACCATCTTGATAGACTTGCTGGGAGTTCCTTGCAGCTAGAGGGAGCAGAATGGCCCCTGGTGGTAACCAACTTGGCACTGCTCCTTGTGGAACGAGGCACTGTGACCCGGACCAATGCACATCTCTTGGGCTGTATTTTTACTTGTTCAGAAAAATATTTAATATTTCCCATATCAAGGAGAAACACTCGCTTGTGTAGTAGCCCACTCAGTCCTATTAAGATCCGTTTCTACTAATCAGGGACTGAGTACCAGTCAAGTGCCAAAACTGTCATGTCCCCTGGATCAACACCAATGGCTCACAAGGTATGCTAATAAATGGATTATACTGTGACTGTGTGGGGCTCTGCCTTATTTTTAATAAAGGAACCTGTTCCAAGGGCAGGTTTTAGGATTATTTTTCAGCACTGAATTAAGCTAATTAAATTTTTTTATTGATGTTATTTTTAGAGCAGCTTTAACATGCTATAGCACGTTACAAAGTCAGCATCATGTTTGCTATCATTACAGTGAAATGCAACAGTTCTTCAAATGCCACGTTTTGTGGCCATTTGGAACAGGTGAGGGTTATCTGCAGATCAACTCATTGCACTTAAAACTTAACAGGATTTGATATATCAGCTTTGTAATTCGTTGTTATAGTTGATCTTTCTATACTACCTTTGAACAAACTTGTTCAGCATGATTTAGTCTCCTTTCAGCCTACGATTCATGTGTCACCACGCTAAGAATCAAAGCCAACCTCTGGAAAAGCGGAAGCGGGAGGAGGGAAATGCAGTTTGAATGAGCCACTGATGCGAGAACACCGTTCCCCTCCCCTGTTGAAATCTGCATCGTTGTATAAAAAGTCTGTTTTGAAAAACAGTTCAGCTCCTTGCAAGGTCACTGCTACTGCACTGACTTCCCAAAGTCATTAGGGTTAGATCGGGGTTTGGTGTAGCTGATGCCTGCAGACTCCAAGTATTATAGTGTGTAAGTTTTTTTCTGCGTACTGACTGCAGCCTGCTGTTGGGAACTGACGTGCACTCACTGAAGAAAGAGCTGCTTGTGGTTAACACCTCCCTCGCTTTGTGTCTGCCTTTGGGGTTTTCTACACCTACCTACGTTTCCTCTCTTGCTTGTGCACAACTGAGAGCTCATGGCTGAGGTTTTGTGAGAGCGGATGGCATGTGTATCAGCGGGGGGCAAGCAGAGTGCAGGCATTTTAGACGGCCTTCCACGTGTCAGCAGGCAGTGTTTCACCAAGTCAGTTCTGCAACGCTCTTCTGTAGTCACTGCCCGGGAAAGAAACAGAGTCGAAACTGTGGTTAAGGTTACAAGTCTGTCAAATCTTGTGTTTTGTATTAAAGCACTTGACTGCTGCCTTCATGTGGTGAAAAGGCTTGGGAGGAGTGTATGGCATGAGCTTACTTGTTTTAGATTGCCAGCTGTAGGATAGCTGGCTTTGGATTTTGAAACTGAAATATGAATCAGGAGGAAATTGGGCTTTACTTCATGCAGTTTTCTAACTAGGATAGCTATGATATTCATTAGGAGAGGGGAAGGTGGGCATTCAGGTATCACCACTGACATTAAAAAAATTCTTACTCGGGCACAATTTCCTCTTTCTAATGGAGGAAGACAGTATACTGCTCAGACAACCTTGGGTTGCTGGGCTGGGTGCTGTGCCACTCTTCAACTGGCATGTCTAGGGGGGTTACCTAGCATTGGTTTCTGTGGGATCGTGTTTATGTGCAAAAGTGAAAAGAGGAAGTGTAGCCAGCAAAATGGATGTTTAAGTACGTGGATGATCCAGCTAGAGTCATTTATGTTTAGAAAAACCCTTGGATTTAAGAGGTGCTGATGGAGGACAGGAGTAGGACAGACAAATTCAAACAAACTGGTGAAACCCCAGTGCACCACTTGATCTTCCCCTCCCTGCTTTTCAAATCCCACACATTCTGCCAGAAATAAAAGGCACCTTTCTCTTCACAGATTTTCAAAACTAGCCTTGAAAGGAAGAAACAACTGCTTTGGATCAGCTTTACCAAAAAGAAGCTGTGAAGCTGTGGTGCTCTGATGTCAGCCGAGCAAAAGGCCTTGTTTCTCTTATCTGTTTATATCTGCGCTGGCCTTCATACAGACATCAGGGCAGCTGTGGCTCAAAGGGCTGAGCTGGAAACAGGTGTAACTCAATGCCGGGCTCATGTTCACTTGCTGCCCAACAGAAGAAACACACGGTCAGGAATTAAAATTGCAGCAAATTAATCCTGCTGGGAAGCGTTTGCTGAGCACGTTGAGATTCCCAGCCCGTGCCAGCCCTGGGGCTCAGGAGCCAGCAGCAGGTACCTGTCAAAGGTTTCCATGAGAAGAGGCCATGCAGCGGCTTGCTGTCATGTTTGCCTGACGTGCTAGTCTGGACGGTGGGCCCTCCTCACTGTGAGGATAGGGAGCGTGGGGGAGGTTTACTGTGGCAATGTAACTGGACAACTCAGCTGAAACCACTTTAAAAGTTTATACTTCTCTGTTACTTTCTTCTCAAAAGCAGAACAAAACCCCTTCAAACAACAACAAATCCCTCTTCTTTGCAGTTTAACTAATCTGCTCTGCTTAAAACTGAGCTGTATGCAAAAGAAGAAAAGGTTAGTTCCTTCCTCACTGTTTTCCCCCTCCCCGCTTGCATGTACAGGCTTGGTGGAGATAAAGTAGGATTACAAACTTACAAAGTAGGATTGTGGGATGGAGATCTGTTTGAGAGGGGACAAGTGTACTATTCAGACTACTGAACCCTCTGTGGTTTTTTAGAACCAGTAACCAAACACACCGGAGGAAAGCTCCTTTGCTTCAGGTTTACCATTTCGTTATCTCTAGCAAGACTAAGAAGGAGATTCTGTGATTCAGCACAACTATACTGAGGTCTCAACAAAAACCCTTCTAACTCTCCAAATATTTAAACCACAGCTGGGTTGATTAAGGCTTGAGAAATCTTTATTGTCCTACAAGGCTTGTCTTTGCAGTTACGCGGGTTTAACAATTTGCTTAAACTGATACAACTTTGTTGTTGACACTTGGGGTGATGCACTGTTTGAATCGGATGCCTCTGTTCAGCTGAGGCAGGAGTGTCCACCACGCACAAGATGCCTGAAGAAATAAGCAAAGTGCATGCCACTACTCACTAAAGTCCTACTACTATTATATTTAACCATCCTGAATAAATACAGATTGCTAGATTCAGCACCAAATGTGATGGTAGAATTACACAAATCTACTTTTCTTCCCTCAAGAAGACATGGGAAATTACCTTGGGAAATGCATTAAAGTTTTGGATGGTAAGTTTTACAGGAATTTGTCACAGCATTTTGCAGGCACATGGCTGAAAATGAAGGTCTGCCTAAAAAAACTAGTAGCCTCTGAGTCAACTCGCAAAACAAACAGCTGTCAGTACCTGCTAAGGGCTGGTCACCTACCTAGAGAGCTGAAAATAGAAGCAGCTGATTTAATCTGGGATCCCTAAGTCTCCTACAGGAGGAGGATCCTGTTCCAAGAGCTTGCTTCCTGAATGCATCAGGGCCATGAGATCTGCAGGTAAAATAGAATGAGACGAGTGCTCTTTACCTATAAGCATCCAGATAATTTTAAGGATCCAACTGGGTTTGTTTTACAGAGCACCCTGCAATAAGTCCTACTTGCTCAAATAAGTAGGTCTAGGAACAAAAAGAGAAAATCTTTTCTCCCTTGCTTCTTACAGAAACAGAAGTGACTGAGAGGTGTTATCTCTGTATCTAGCAGCTCAGGTAATTTTCAGTCATAGTGACTTGCATAATATTCTTGTTAGTATCTCCTCTTTTCTTACATGAAAGTGGCCAGTTAAACATCATATAACGTGGAAAGCGCTGACCCTTAGCCACGCTCATGAGCACAAAACTTGTCACAGTACGTTTTCTTAAATGGAGCGCTGGCATGGGGTTGTAGCGACCACACTTTTTGTAAGAGAGCACCTTATGCTGAATTGACAATTCAGTTGACAATTGAACCTCCCACTGAATTCTGATGGGAGACAGCATTAATTAAGTTTTGAAAATAAAAACCCTCACATTCCTACCTCTGAGGTTAGATTATTTTTCTGAGGAAAGGCTGTGCACGATACATGGACTATTTTACTGTCTTGCGCTTCAGAATCATCTTTTCTTAGCAATCTGTTATTCCTATATTTAAGTGCTAAGGTGCCTAATCTTCATATTTTGAAATACTGAAGTGCTGAGAGGCAGCTATAGTGCAAATTTTGCTATGGCCAGTTTCATCTGAAGGAGCACGTTTCATAGCATGTAGAAAGCTTCCTCTCCTGAAGATGTGAGAAGCTTGTAAATAACAGGAGAGCAAGGTACCTCTGAGTTTGCTGGATTATTTCAGTTAGCCACGATCTGCTTACATATATTGCAGAATAGTGTACGTTGGTCTTGACGTGAATGAATGGACCTGATCCTTTACTTACCAGCTGACTGTACCCTCAACAGCAAATACAGAAACCTGACTTACACAGCAAAGGCGTGCTGAGGGTCAGCTGCTGCAGCACTTGCATCTTTTTGTCTTTGATTACCATTTTTGATTTCTAAAACTGTAGATTGATAGAGGAGGAATGTCACATTTAGAGACTTTGCTTGATTATTTCTTGGCAGACTGGAAGTAATATAAGCCAGGGAACCTATGTTTTGATTAATGTCTGCATCAAAAAGAGGCTTTTCAGAGTATTTAGGAAGCTTTCAAGTATATAACATTGCTAGTTAGCTTAATACGCTCTCTAGACAAACAGAGTTATCAATTGCAGAGTTTCCGTAAATGCGGTATCAAAAGAATTACGCACCTGCTCTCTACACAAAGGCGATAGAGATTAGTGCTTTCACAATCTTTTCACCTTAGCTGAGGAAATGTCCAAATGTGACATCAACTGAAAAAAAGAGGACTTACAATGTAACAGCTGATTTATTTCCCCTCTGAGAAATGGAGAACATCTCTTTTCAGTTCCTTTTAGCTTGATGCTACTCCTTTAATTTATCTGTGAACTTATAGCGCATATTAGAGCCTGTCAGACTGTCAGCTTTGGTAATGGCAGAAGAAAGAACAAAGTGTGAAAAAGAAAACAAATGCTCCTGCAGGTTACTGTGAAAGGAAGAGGAAAATACACTTGTAACCTGTGAAATACAAGAGGGCAGACAAAATACGTTCAGTAATCCTTGCAGGCATTATTATCTATAAACGGCACCTTATGCTTTCTGAAGAGTAGTAGTTATGTTCATACATGTGGTCTTAGCCATAATTGCTGTCTCCTGCTTTATAACAATAATTTTAACAGCTGTTGCCGTGTTCCCCTACTGACTCCATTTTCCATGTATGTGTGTACATACCAGTGACTCACCTCACAAACAGTGAATTCACTTTTGAATAAGGCTTTAATATCAGGCATATGTTCATGTTCTATAAGATTCCAAAGAGAGAACCTCAGACACCATCAGTTCAAAGTCTCCTGTGGAAAGGATTAGCCAAAGATTGGAAACTGCTCTATCCAAATGGAGGAAATTGTTTTCCAGAGCTTGTGATTCCTCAGGGCAGCTTTGCCTTCAGCTTCCCAGTATGCAGTAGCTGGGAAAGCTCCGTGCATCTTGCACAGCCACTTGTCTGGTTAGAAGCAGAACAAGGAGAAACGAGCTGTGTGCTGTCCCTTCTTTTGTGCTAAAGCAGTATTTGCTCCATCTGTTCTACAGGCCCGGTGTTTTGAAACAAGTACCAATAGTTGTTGTGATTTCTTTGGAGATGTATAATATTTATTATTAACAGTGATCAGTATATCATTGTAGGAGGAACAGGAACTTCAGATACAAGAATTATCTGCAGTTTGCCATAGTGTCATAGTGCCAGAGCACGAGAAACTACTCTTCTGCACATCCAATGTACTGCTTAGACACAAAGCCATATGTGTGCTTTAAAAATTTGCCTTTGCTTGTCATTTCTGAGTGCATTATTGCATGTGAAAAGACAATGAAATCTTTGCCGAGTCAGAATGTAGCTGAACAGCTGGGTCTCACTGCATCAGCAGTGATAAAATCTCTAGAGTGCTGTATTTTGTTATTGAGTCTGTGTTAGATTCAAGCCATAGCAAGGATGCGTTTTACTTTCCATGGGATCAGAAATAAAACCACGCTGGATATGACTTGTAGAGTACCACATGACTCACCAGTGAAAAGCAGACACTTCTGGGGTGCAACGCAGACTCTCTTTGATTTTTAGTCCCCAGTGAGAGCTTAAGACAGGAAACAAATGTCAATGTTGCAATTCTGCTTCAGGGTATGTGTGAGCGCTCGTCTCTCTCATATGAAATGCTGCATTCTGAAAATTGTGTATAACGGAGGCAGAGGAATTTTGAACAGCAATTTCCTTCCTCTGAAATAAAAGAGAAAGGGTAAAAAAAAAAGGTACATCCCTGTAAGGGAGAAACTATCTTAGTGGCAACCTTGTCATCTCTGCGGGATTTCTTACTGAATTTCTTTCTTCCTAGCAAAGGACTGCTGAAATTGTCAGATACTATTTTCATGGTCTCATCAGCAGTAACTACATGCCTGTCTCACGCAGTAAGTTGGCTGGAAAAAAAAAAGGGATGAGTGTTTATGAACTCCTGCGCCTTTCCAAGCCATAGCCCTGAGGACAAGGAGAAGCGAGTAATCACACCTGCACTCCCTCATGTTGGCCAGGCAAAAAACACACACAGATCTGGTCTGCGCAAGCCATAAGACACATTTTTTCAGTCTCCTGAAATGCATTTTAAGATCGAAGTGCAAATGTTCACCCTGCTTTGTTTGCCTCATTACTTTCACCACCTCTTCCATGCTTTCAGCCTGTGGTGCTTGAGAAACCGAAAGCAAGAGTTCTTTGGAAATTTCCGCAACTTGTGGTATCCCAAAGCTGGAAGGAGAAGGAATGGGAGTGAGGATTGCTCCCATTTAATGCAGTTAAACATAATCTCTCTACCATTCCTCCTCTCTGCCTTTTCTTGATGTAATATGTATTCTCTGTTGGGTTCTGGTAAAAGGAAACAGTGCTGTGTTGTATATGGTGTTGACAAAAGATATCGGTGAGCAGCACCAGGCTTATGCCATCACCGTATCTCCCTGCCCATTTATGCCATTTCGAGTACCACAACGTCTAGGTCAGGGTGCTGAATCTTGCCTGTAGTTGCCTCTTCAGTCCTTGGACGGAATGTTGTTTAGTTCCTTATTCCGCTCTTCTTTCATCTCTTTTTCCCCCATCAAAATACACTTCAAAATTTCAGCTGTATTTTTTTATTATTTTAGACTCCCACAATCTTCTAAATATTTTTTCCTCACCAGGGAAACACTTTTCCCGCAGGTGAAACCCCTCTTTCATGAAGCAGTCCATAAAGCATTATGATACCTTCATGTATCTCTGCTTTCGCATGTGGCAGAGATTCTCTGCAATGTATTAAAGCCCTTGACTCAGACTGCTATTGATGTAACCTGTCAGAATTCCCATTATCAGGCAGGTGTGTCCCTCTCTTAAATTGCTGCTGGTGCTGTGCAGTAACAGGTCACTTGGCCGTACAAATTTGATCACAGGACAACTTTTCTGTCGGACTAGCCGGAACACATGAGACAGAACTTGCCGTGATGTGCTACGCCTCATACCTGGCACATGCGGTGTCCTGCCTCCGCTCGTCTGCCTAGTGCACCTATGGGATGTTGACCTTGGTGCATTGTAGGGATGCGTGCGGTAGATTGCTTGGAAGAACAACCTGTTGCCAACCTTAGCCACCACCTGGGAAAAAGTCTTGGGAGAAGCACCCAGCCAGTGTTAGAATGTCATTTGCAGCCTGGCATTAACCAACCATTAACATGGTGAAAAATATAAAAAGCCATTTTCGTCTCTTTGTTTTCTTTCAATATTCAGCACTGAGGAACAGGCAGCAACCCCGTGACAAAGGGGCCTCACTTTGTTACACGAAATTTTGTGCACACTGTAGAAATTTTTCATTGTCTTTTCTATGCATGTGTCTGTTCATTTGCTTCAAAGTTGTAGCCAGCTGCATCAGACACAGGAAGTTCAGGAGAAGGTGTAGGAAGGGACAAAATACCTGGAGTAGGGTAGTGCTGCGCCTCCTCAGACTAAGGCTGAGGAGACAGCGTGGCGGGCATACCCTGCCAAGATGGACAGGCTGAGAGTTGCGGCTGCGATACCAGCCTGGGAGTGTGGCATGCAGTAGAAGTATGCACTCAGACAGAAACGGGGGGGAGCAGAGAGCCTGAGAGCTGCTTCTTGGCAAAGAGCCTGGCACTTGGCAGCACACCCAGAAACAAATCAAGACAAAACAGAACCATCCCAAATTAATGAAGAGATGCACTAAGCAAGGCTTTCTTACCTGGAGTAGTCGTGTGTCG
>NW_008824648.1:1973341-1976078 GCF_000699105.1 Pygoscelis adeliae
AGGCTTCCTTTTTGTGATTGAGTTTGTCCAGGAGCTCCTTGTTCATCCATGCAGGCCTCCTGGCATTTTTGCCTGACTTCCTCTTTGTTGGGATGCATCGCTCCTGAGCTTGGAGGAGGTGATGCTTGAATATTACCCAGCTTTCTTGGCCCCTCTTCCCTCCAGGGCTTTATCCCATGGCACTCTACCAAGCAGATCCCTGAAGAGGCCAAAGTCTGCTCTCCTGAAGTCCAGGGTAGTGAGCTTGCTGTGAGCTCTTCTCGGTGCCCTAAGGATCAAGTTTACATACTGCACTGTGACTGACTGTTGTTTTGACCTTGGCTATGACTCTGGGCCAGATTTGGGTTGATCAGGAGGTCAAAATTGTTGTTTGTAATGGTTAGGTGTTACACTGAATTTTGAGACAGTCTTAATTCAAGTCATTTGGTAGAAGGTTAAAACCCCAAGTCTAGTAAATTCATCAGTGAGAGGGTACCAGGACTGAATCTACCTTAAAAAAACCAGAAATGATATTCAGGTTCCTGAACCTCAGATCACTGACAACGGAAAAAAGGAGAAGAAGAACCTATGGGCTAGACAGTGAAGTACCAAGTGTGGAGAATGGTGTGGTACCAGCTAGAGTTACACTGATGAAGATCCTCTTCAGACATCTGTGGAGAACTTTATATCAGTAGAGTCACTTTGCGCCAGCTCAGCATCGACACACTGCTGTGGTGGTTTTGAGGATATCCAGCATCCTATCACCGTTATCTTTGTGGAACCAAGGTCTAAACATTTTGACTTTGTAGAACTAAGGGCAGAGCATTTTACTCAACACTCTAAATCCCCAGGCTCCGCTAAGTATCACTCTCTGCCTGCCCCTGCACACTGTAGAAAGGGACTGAGCACAGTAGTTACCTAATTGCCTATTGCCACAGTAGTTACCTAATGACTGTGTGTCATTAGCTCACAGGGTAATTACAACAACTATTGTTAATTAATAGTATTCCTTGTTAGCTGAAGAACAGGTTCTAGGCAATTCTTTTATTTTCGCCAAGAGTCTCTGAATTTCAGAGATCCTGAATTGATTTAATAGGCTTTAATACATATATTCTTGTGTAACAGACTATTAAGGGTAGTATCACTCGTCAGATGTCAAGCCCTGCCATACGTACGTGTGCAAGAATATAAATGAGCTCTTCCTATGAAATGAAAATATATACAGATAACCTCATGGCAAAAATTTCTGAGAAAAAAGCACAGCAAGCCTATTAATGTTCTGAGAGTTTATTCATCTAAAAATGGTTTATGTAAAAAGACATGAAGTGAATACTTTTCTCGTATATCTGACTATTACCTCAGATATCTCAAGAGGATCCCTGAAAGGAATCGGTTAAGTATTTCTAGAATAGTAGCTTTGGACAAGCAACACATTGTTAGGTGAAGTCTGGGAGAAACATTTGAGGACTAGGAGGCTGCAGACTCTCCCTTTCCCTTTACTGGTAGAAAGCCATCGCCTTCCTTTGCTCGGGGTTCTGGCCCTTTCCAGAAGTTACTTTACACTAGGAGGCACTGAAGGATCTGACATTTACACAAGTAAACATATCTCTTCCAGTTGATGGGCGTTTTATTACTGCATCTTTGTGTTCATGATCTTAAACTGGTAAGCATTACATATGTAAGAACAAGCCACATAGGAAGCTTCCCTTGAGGTCCAAGGGGCATCTCTTAAGACCCACTATGAGGATCCAACAATTAATGTCTTTTTTTTTGATCAAGGACTGTAGTGACTTAAGATGAGGGAGATGGTGAGTGTTCAGACGCAGTTCAGTTTCTCTCAGCTCTAGGATTACCATTTCTTAGTACGTCATTCTTTTTTCCCTAACTCGTCTTTTTTTTTTTTCCTGTCATTTGCTTTTTCCCTCTGTACAAACACGGGAAGGGAGCTGCAGGTCCAGCCTATAGCTGTTTGGCTGACGCTTACTCAACTTACAGAGAAAACTTATCATTTGGTATTTTACCGGTCTACTCTCACAATGTCACAATGAACTAGATCTCCAAAACAAAACAGAATTGTAGAAAAAGCTCAAACAAAGCCCCCCCCTTCCCCGCTTTCAGTGTAGGTAGGATATGAAAACCTTACCTAACCTATGCAACTCTTTACCTAACTGGCATGTGAGTTACTTTCTTTGTTTTAATTTCGGAGTTGTTCAGACTCCTGCAACTCCCCAGACACCTGCCTCCTTCCCTCCCGCCTGTTTGGAGAGCCAGGGGCTTTTTTGGCCTGAGGAGAGAGGTCACTGCGGTTTGACTGGTATTTTTGAACACGGCTAATTCCTCTCAGAGCCATGTTCCCCTCATGTTTTATTTCCTTTGTGTTCTTTCCTCGGTCAACTAAAATATTTTTCATAGAAAACGTTACCGAGAAGTTTAATATTTCTTTCATCTCCGATCAGATGATCACAGCTGAGTTATTTCTACCTCATGCAACTTACTTGTGGTACGTTCTGGGGGTAAAATCCCGCAGTTTAGCGTAACTCGCGCTCTCCCGTTGCCTTTGGCGGTAACCTGCAGGCACAACAGGCAAGCTTTTGTCTAATTACAGCCCCTTCAAAGCAAAACCGCCCCGCAGCCCGCTGCTCCGGCCCGTCCCCGGCTGCACCCGCTTGTTAAGAAGCGGCAGCCAGGCCCCCGCCGAGCACCGCGGCCCTTCCTTTGGGACGCCCGTCTTCACGGCGAGCCTAACCCGGCTAGGCGG
>NW_008824648.1:1976981-1983375 GCF_000699105.1 Pygoscelis adeliae
AGGGAGACCTGGCCCTGCGCACAGATACCTGCTTTCCCCCAGCGGGAGCCCCGGAGAAGGAAACCGGCCCCTTCCCTCGTCGTCCAGCGCCGGGGCCGTTGGCGTCGGAAGCCTTCAGACCCTCCGTGTGGCCGGCAGGCACCTGTCCCGCCTGGAGGCAGCTCTCGTAGACCAACCAGACCCCCTCCGCCTCAAGTACATTTTGTGGACATGAGCATTTTTTTAACTTTTTAAAGAACTTGGGTTTTTTCTGGGATTTTTATGAGCTTCCCCTTAGTTGATTTCCTGCTTCTCCCACCTCAGATAGCGCTGGCTCTGTTTTTCCTGGTACTATAGTATGGGGATCGAATCAGAATTGAGATTTTAAGTGTTGCAGGAGCCCTCAAGTCCATCCACCTGTTAAAAGTGAGCAGTGCTGTTACTGTCTTTCTTCTTTTCCCCCCACGTCGCCTGTCGGATGTGATGGAACTCATGTTTGCAGAGTGGGAGGACGGGGAGAGGTTTTCATTTGAAGACTCCGATCGCTTTGAAGAAGACTCTCTTTGTTCCTTCATCTCTGAGGCAGAGAGCCTTTGCCAGAACTGGAGAGGATGGAGGAAGCAATCGGCTGGACCCAATTCTCCCACTGTCAAAATGAAAGGTGAGGTCACCCGGTTTCATTGGGATGCTCTTTGGACTCGTGGAAGTTGTGGGGCAAGGGGGGTTGGTGGGTGAGGGGATGTGCAGAAGGAATGTCAAAAGTGCAAAGAGAAGTCGCGTGTAGGATCGTTGTCAGGATAATCTATGACCAAAGATTGAAACTGAAAATTTACTGGGGATCTTAAGACAAAGCTATCTTTTGGGTGAGTTTTCACCTGCATGCGCTGTGTAGTAATGTAGTACTACTTTTCCCAGTAGATTTTCTGGGCTTACTCTTGGAAACCTGAAAACGGTTTTCTATAAACAAACTACAGACTTTGTTGAGAATAACTATACATAGGTTCCCACTTGCTTTGATTGAAATACACTAAGGTTTCATGAAGGTTTTTGTAACTGCTATAGAACTACTCATGTAGAGGCATGTAAGCCATCATTGTATAGAGCAGTCTATTTTCCTTCTTGTTTTCTTTACATTTCTCCTTTTTCCAGTAAATTAGCAAACTAACTTTTGTAGTAGTAGAGCAAGAGGGCCTTAAGACTGTCATTAAGAAGTCAGCAAACTACAGTGTGTTATATTTCCCTTCTTTTGATAGTAATTTATTTTTAACAGCAGACAGGAAAATAGATAACATTAGCAATTAAAAATTATTTAAAACTATCATATATCTACTAACTCTTTGTTTGATTTTTTTTCTTTAAAGTGAAACATAATTTCTCTTTTTTCCTGATGCATCTTGACCCTAGAATTCAGGTGGTGTTTACACCAAGCAGAGCCAGACATACCGTTAACAGAAATTACACAAATCCTTTCTACTCTTTCTTTTATCTCCTTTCTTTTCTTTCAATCCAGTGTCAGTACTTTTCCTGTTATTGCTGACCTTCATGGCCATCAGCTGCCTCATTAATATCTCCCTATCTGGAAGTGCAGAACTTCATTCTCTTCTGAATGTTGGCCTTACATGAACAGAGAATGCAATTTATGTTGAACTGTGCTGAAATCTGGCTGTGTTATGCTATGGACAAATGCTCACTTGTCACTGGATTAGGACCAGAAAGTACACTTTGCATTAACCGTAGGCTTTCCAGAGCAGCTTAATTTTTAAATTTTTAATAAATTTGAGAACTGTCTCTAGTCCCAGATATGTAACCACCTGTGCCTCTTGAATAGTCAGGATTAGAGCTGAGGGTCGGATGGAAACTTTAAAAAAAACCAACCCAAAACAAGAGAGGGAGAGAAATGCTGAATACATGTCCAGGTTGGATAGCTCTCTTGGATCCTGCAGCTGGGACACATTGGTTTTAGTATGGAACATTCTGCTGGTGTAGAGAAGGAGAACAGTGTTGGCATTGTGTTTTTTAAAGCTATGAATCCTGCTATGTAGAAATAAGCATTGGGCACAGGGCAACGCGTATAAACTTCATGTTTTGCTTTAAGTCTTGTTGCATATGTTAACTTGCTGGAAAGGAGCTGAAGTTTTGAAAACATACTGCTGTGGGAAGTAAGACACCTCTAGTTTGGCAGAGGTGTATGAAACTGGTTTGTACAGATCTTCAGGTCAGACTGATGTTTGAAAAGGTGATTGTTTTTGTTCAACTTTGAGGTGTTTTTAGCTGACTGTTCTCCACTGGTTCAGTGTATGATTGTGTGTTTTTCTGGGTCTTGGCCTAGTTCCTTTAGCTCTCTTGACCGAATTAAAAGCAAGCAGCAATTGCTCTCTCTACTGTCATCTACCTGTTGCATTAAAATGAAAAATCACTTCAGTAGATTGTGCATATTTGTAATCTTCAGTCTCTTTCCTGACATGAGAAACACAATAGCTAACATTGTTGTGATAATTGCAATTATTTACACCATATTGAGATGTTGCTCTTCTGGGTTCTGCAGACCTGCATTGGCAAAGGTTGTGTTGTTTGTACTTGCTTCATATTTTTTAGGTTTTGTCTGTAGAGAGACTTAATTCCTTTGTACAAAAGTTTTACTTTAACAAGAGACATTCTGAAAGGATATTGTTGCCTGCTTTAAAGGCATTTGCTGGCAATTCCCAGGCTCTGGTCAGAGTTATTTCGAGAAGTATGTGAACATGGATTTGCTTCCTAAATAATTATTTATCCACTCTATGAAGTCACGTATGATATTACCAACATGGAACACTTGCAGGTACTTTACTGTACACAGTGTGTTGCCAGCGAGTCTGGTCTGATGAGGGACCTGTCATCAGCTGGGATCTCCTTGGATTTCAGAACTCCTGTACCAATTTAATTATTTTTAACACCTCTTCTTGACAGTGTTTTTTGTAATCAGAAAAAACAGTTTGTATTGGGAACTTGCTGGATCCTGAGGTTGTCAGTTGTAGTGAGTCTTCTCAAATGTGCTCATTCTGAATTGAGCTGTGTGTTTTTATTTCCACAGTTTACCGTTTTGCAGTGGCCTGAGATGTAGTTGCCTATGCAAACAAAAAATGAGGTTAGACACTGAGTTCTTCGGTGTTAAATGCAAAGGGAAAACAAGAGGAACTATATTCTGTTAGCCTTTTCCTCCAGTTTGGATCTCAGCCTGTGTTTTGATTTGGAATCAGCCAGACAAGTTATGTAATAGAAAGGATTTCTAGCTTTTTCAATTGTTTTGAGTTTGTCCTTGTGAGCATCCAATTCTTCATTAATTAGTTCACAGAGAATCCCCCTGAGACTGATGGAAGTGCTGTTGGCTGGGGACTCCTCTTCTTAAGCAAACAAACAAAGTACCCGCACACACCCCAGTTATGCCTTTCTTACTTTTTGCAACTTTTTATTTTGTTCTTGGGTATTTTTATTATTATATGCTTACTGCAAATTTAACAATAAGGCTTGGGATAGCTGGTTGCAAATACGCACAGTATTCACTGCAGAGGGTCACCAAAAAGTCGAGTTATTCACTTGTTTGTCAGTCACCCCATCAGCTTGCTAGAAAGATGATGAAAGGTGGAGAAAAATGTCAGAGTTTCTCTAATATGATCCTTGGAACGAAATTCTTTATAAAATCGTGTATCTTGAGTAGTTACATTGGAAAAATAGGACTGTGACTGGTTGGTTTCCCCTCATTTAATTTTCACTGTGGTAAAGCCCTCTTATAGTCCTCATATTACTTTCTACAAAGGAGTTTTCTCTTTAAATGTACAATTGCTAATGTGAAGGAGGAATGCATTGCGTCCACTTTATGGATGCCCTTAGATTTTGAAACTGCTCTCAATCTCCACTGATTCACCGGTACTGAAATTCCACAGGAAACTTCAGCAAAGCATGTCAGTTTTGGGAATACCAAGAGTCCTTTCATAATTTTGAACATTTATTTTAGGAATGACTTGTTCTCAAGTTAAACTGCCTTGGTTGCCTGTTTTTAGCCCTCGTTTTTTTCATTTTGAATGAGGTAATGCTTGTAACTGATATTTGGCCATCGTCTGTATACATCATTGATTAGAAGCTTTCAGCTGTACTGGGCAGACAGAGGATTCAGCTCTGAAGCCAAGGTGAATGGATGTTTTGAAGAACAATGTCCTTGCAGTGTTTTCAGAACCATCTGGTTCCCTAGGTTGGTTTGTGGCTCCAACTCACTTTCTTCCATATCAAATTACATTCCACCAATTTTTTACCTTTCTACCAATGAATGCACCCACTTGCCTTTTCTCCACTTTTCTGGATAGTCTTTTCTTTCCCAGAAACTGTTATGAGAGCCATTACGATCCTCTCATTTCCCTTCTCACTTTTTAAAACAGTTGTATTTTTCATTGGTAATTGAAATATGTCTAGTTTCTGCAAATGTTTTGTTATCAGTTATCTTCACATAAGGATTTTTGTGACAGAGGTCTTAAGAGTAAGTGTTCAAGTACACTCATTATCTCTCCAAACCCACTGTGGCTTTGCTGCTTCTTGAAAGATTTTAAGCTCTTTCCCACCCTTAGTCCTTTCTATTTCACAGGTTCTGAAGCATAAATGTTTACCAAACACTTAAGAAGTTGCCATAAATACTGTAGGATTGCTAAGTGGTGTGTTCACAATATTTTTGCTCAGTTTGTATTTATTCATTCACACCGGCTTCTGCTGGAAGCGTGCTGATGAGTTGTGTTGAAACTATTTTCAATAGGCAGCTAGTGAGAAAGCTTGATTTTTTTTTTTTCCCTTTCCTTTACCGTAAGCTTGAACCATTGCATACTGTATTGCAAAACCCCCTCAGACTTAACTAAGAATTGATGCAGGCAGCGGTCTTCTAGAAAACGTTCTCATTATCCAGCCCCAGACAGTTTATGTTCTTCCAAACTGTTAGGAGTGCCCACAACGTTAAGTTCTGGGCACAGTGCCTCAAAAATACAAGCTGCAGAGAGGGAATCATTGGCAGAGAATAGACAGAGCCTGAAGTGAGGATATGATCTAAACTGAGAGACAACCTGATCAAAGTCTGAGCAGTGTCTACACTGGTAAAATGACAGTGACTGATTTTTGTTAATTTATATGGACAAAGAATAAATGGCTTAAAGAGCAATGCTTCTTCCTCAGGATTGCCAGTAACTATTTAATAAATTAAAGTTAACCCTTGCTCAAGCAGTAATTGCAGAAAACAGCAGGAGAAACACATAGTCTCTTTCAAATTCATACTGTGCTCTTCAGACTCTTGTTCTTTTCGGAGAAGAATGTTGGTGTCATCCAAAGTGTGTCCGCTCCTTGAGCCTGGTGAAGCTGGAAATGAAGACTCTGTGGTTTGCTACTGTTTTGTTACTGACTGTGACTGTGTATTATAAAGTTACAATTGATTTTTTTTTCTACTTTATTTGTGCCTCTGGTATTAAGAGAGAGATTATGTAATCAACTCACACTTCTGGGAGGTACAGGTGTAATACGTCTTGTTTGTTGTGTTTTTTTAATTTAGTACAACACTTGACAAACCTGTTTTAGCCCAAATATATCTGTTATAGTATATCCAAGTTCGCTAATAACATTAAAAACCCAAACCAGTAACTGTTGAGTGGAAGTATTGTGTAGCTCCCTAATTAGTTTCTTTATAGAAGCAACAGAATTTTAAAAATATAAATGTTGGTGAGAAGATATCACAAATGCTTGTGAAATAAGCAGAGATCAGCTGTCCAAAGAGTAAAGGTAACGGGAAAGTGAAAGCTTAGCTCTTAGTAGAAAATAGATTTCTCTATATTTTCTCACCCTAGTAAATGAATTTCACCTACTTTTGTACTCTATTCCATACTGGCTGGTGGTGTTGACTTGCTATATAGCAGAAGCAAAAGTTCAAGTTGAGGAAGGGACTTACTGGGTTGCAATGCAAGGTGCAAAGGGGACATTGGTTCATTAGAACTGAAGACACCACAGAGAAGCTCTAGAAGCAGTCATTTATCAAGACTGATTGGCATAATTAAATACACTGCTTCAGAGCTGGGATGTAGATTTCAGAAGCTGTCTAGAAGTTTCTACTAAACAAAAAGGTGGTTTCACAATGCAGTGATACCTCTGTCTTTTGGAAGGATGACAAGTTGAATGACTCTCACACATTTGTCTCTTCACTTGCATTTTCCTGTGCCTTTCTGAGCTAATTGAATGTGTGTACCCCTCTCTTCAGAAATGGGTGCTGGAGAAACCACATAAAGAAGCTATCAGGAAAAGATGCTATTTTACTACTGGGATTTTAAATGACTAATCCAGTTTTAACTCTGTTGTGGTCTTTTGGCCTCTTCCTTTAGATAAGCTTCTCTTCCCCTCACAAGAAGTCTTACACATT
>NW_008824648.1:1983403-1989330 GCF_000699105.1 Pygoscelis adeliae
CCTATTTTAACTTCTGATTTTTCTGCTGGGAAATGTCTCATTTTCTCCTGTCCCATCTTTCTATTCATCATTCGTCCTGGCTTCCATGGACTATTTTTTTTTGTGTGTGTTTGTTTTCTCCTTCCTTTCACCTTGAGGAGATCCCTGTGTTGCTGAATGACCAGAGATCACAGATATGCTATTTGCATTTCAGGCTGACTGAAGCTACAGGGGTTCTTCTCTGTGGCGTGTTTACCTCTGGGGAAGCAAGGATAAGGATTCAGGTTTGATCCTAGACTCTGGATTGTGCTCTCCCTTTGTTTCCTATCCCTTTCTTTATCTCCCTCTTTTTCTTTCTTTTTTTTTTTTTGACCTGTTCTTCATTGCTAAAAAGTGGATTTTATTTTTATCTATTTGTTTTTTACTTGTAGGTAACTAGTTCTGTCCTGAGGTAAAAACAAAGTGAGGACAAAATGTCTCAGGATTTCTCTCAAGCTACACTTCAGGTTTGAAGTGTGTGGTTATCTGGGCAAATGCAATTCTATAATGAAATGCAAATGTCTTTTGTTAGTTGAATATTTTGCTCAGGATAACACTTGTTAAAACAGCCTTTTCTTTTAATGCTTGAAGTGGGTTTTTTTAATGCCTAAAAGTATTGCTTATATTACTTTTTTGAATGCTAGCACCAAAAGTTGTTTTCTTTGTTAAATTAATGTGTTTGAGTATCTATGTGATCTGGTGCTGTAAGCAGGAAGAGCAAGCAGAAGACTAATTTTGTTTGTCTTACAGCCACCACAGAGAACCTCCTGCTTTGAGCTGTGTCCCCTCTGCATACCTGGGGTCACCCATCAGCAAAGCAGTGGGGAATGAAACTGAAAAAAAAAAAAAAAATTCCCGCAGCTTCTGGAGTGTTGCTGATAAAGGACAGGCACAAAAGAGACCAGGGTTTTTTTTCTGATAGATTATAAAGCATGTAGGAGAAGATGTAATTCCTGCCCTGATGAAAACTCTGGAAGATTTAAAATTAGAGTTACTCTCAAGATGCATCTTCACTTCTAGGTAGATACTCAGTTTCAGAACCTGCGTTTTCTGGGTCTGATTTTGCTAATGTCCTACAACACGGGTGAGTCCTTGTGACTCTTCGCTTGTCCACTAGAGATTTTTTTGTGAGTTGCTGAGTTCAGAAAGTGATGGGAAGTTTCAAAAACCCAGGCATACTTGTTCAATAGGCAGAGGTGACCTTGTAGCTTCATGAATTGCATTGGGCTGTTGTCAGCTCCATGCTCCTCTTGCTCTGGTTTGGTGTTGCTTCTAGTCCTAATATAGTGGTATGATCTGTATGTTTGAAGAGCCGTCAGTTAAATGTCATTTAATATGCAGGTTTACAACTTTGGAGTTCCAGTTCAGTTTGAGGAACAGCAACAAAGCCATAGCATAACCTGTTTACAGAAAAATAGCACCCTTTGTACAGTCTATATTTCTTGTGGCTTTAGTCAGAAAAGAAGAAGTGAGAAAAGAATTTAACTGATCAGACATAGGAATGGCTGTTTTCAAATGTACTATATATTATATAATATAATATACTCAAAGGAAAAATTATTCTGCGTATGAGTTGTGGAAGTAAAAGTCACATGTTGACTTGTGGCCAGGCCCTTTTTTCTCTCTCTGAAGTAGTACATACACTAATCAATATCTGTTTTGCAGAGTTTGTGTAATAACTATGGTGAAGTTCATTTTTAAGCAAATATAAATTCAGTGATTTCAATTACTATGAAAAGTTGGTATAGGATTCGAGATGGCTTAAGTACTCAGATGGATTTTTTTTTTTTGTAGGGTAAGTAAGAAAGTTGTTTTTTGTATAGGCTAGTTTATGAACCTTTGCTTGGTTATGATGTCTAGGTTTTCAGAACAGTTTAGTTACCCTGCTAGCTACCAAGTATAACAAAGGTGATGTTACATGTTTTTAAACTGGCATAGAATTGAAGGGAAATGTGTACGTATTAAAGTTAGTCTAGTGATTAGGAGAGCTTTCTTGTCCATATCAAGTTCTTGATAGTCCGTGGTTGCTGAGTAATATAATTTTTGCTAGTATGCCGAGGAAAGGGTAACACAGTGAGTTAAATGTTAAGAATAAGAAATATGAAACCAGAAATAAGGAATTAAAAAAAAAAAAGTCAATGGCAAGGATCATAGGGTAGTCTTTTAAACAAACAAGCAAAAAACCCCTCTTCCTCCCTCAGTATACCTTTGAGGGAACAGAAATGGACATCAGTGATTTGAACATCTTTTATGCCAGTTACAAAACCGGGAGCAGAGACCATCTCCTCTTAATTGTCCAGTGTCCTAGTTATTATACAGTACTTTGTTCCAGAGGAAGAAAGGAATGTACAGCTTCAAAAGATGTTTTACATACTTTAATGAACTTTTGGAGTAAATACTTGGCTATTTAGAATATCTGTAATTAATTTTATTTTGTTTTGTTTTTATTTCTTTGAGTAACATTTCCAAAGAATCAAACCCACTTTATTCTTTAGTTCTTAAAGTGCAAGAATGTCTTTAAGATTTCATTGCTTTTTTTAGATCGACAACTTTTTTCTGTCACCTATCTAATTCTAAGACTGTAAAGCAGTTACAAGAGTAATTTAAAATAGTGTCTGGCTAGAAGTTAATTTTTCAACTTTATTTTAATGCATTTTATCTGTATTAATCTCTTTCCTCCCTCCTCCTGTTTTGTAACACCCTTCCGAACCCTCCAAAAGTAAAACTCAAAGCACGTATGTATCAGATAGCTAAAATATTAGGCCTAGAATTTTTTTTTAAAGATTAAAGAGCAGTGATGCATAATATACAAAATATTTTAAATACTGGTTCTAATTTCAAAATACCATATCACACATTTCTAAGTTACCTCCTCTGAAGCAGCGTAGTCTCGAGCAGTAAGTATAGGGTTACCAACCAGGAGATTCTCATACTTCTCATAATTTGTGTGGGTTTTGATGCATCCTTTCTTCTTTGTTTCTTCGCCTGTAGAATGGCAGTAACACTCTGGCAAGGCTGTGGATATTGTGCCACTTACTAGTTGTGTAGCATTTTTACAGAAAATACTGGAAGTGGTGAGTTCGAGCACGTTTCTTGATGGTGCTTTAAATGTTATGGGCAAGGCTTGTGAAAACTCTGCTGTTTTGATTATGCTTAATTCACCTCTCTTTGCTGCCGGGCAGCTGGAAGCATACTACCTTTGAAAACAGTGAAACAAAGGAGCTCTGTCAGGCTGTGATATACCTATTACTTAAAATCTTCTGAAATTGCATATTTTGGGAAAAATGATGCTGTGAAAAATGTCTGGTTTTAATAAAATATTGTTGCTATTACGAATCATTATCTAATTTCTAGATCGCTGCAACAAAAACCTAAGAAAGGAGAAAATGTCAGTATTGAAGAGTGTCAATTAGGAGAAGGTTGAACACATTTAAGATTTATGCAACTGGAAAATCTGTGTGCTTATTTTTCTGTATTTACCTAAATCTCTATTGGTGTGTGGTTAGCATTGAAAAAATTTGGAAGTTAAGACATTCTCTTTCCATAGAAGAGGGAAACCTGAAAAGATTGCAGGAGTAGTGTCTTCAAACAAATTCTTAACATCCTCATTCGGCTGTTGCAAGCAGGGGGACCCGAGTGTTATTTCTTGATGTCTCAGTGATTTTTATGCCTTTCTTTCGTCTGCTAGGTTTAGTTGTGGCTGTGAGACTTATAGTAGAGCTTTCAAGCTGCTTTTTCGCATGAGATAAGGATTGGCATATACAGGAAAGAGAAAGGATAAATGGATAAGATGGAGGGAGGAAGAAAAAAACATCTGTCCTCAGAAGAAATCCTATCCCTTTGTGGGAGGAAAGCTGGATGCTGCAATGCACGAGAAGGGGGAACAGACTTGAGAGAATGAAAGAGAGAGGGAGGTCAGAGACCAAAAACAATATAGAAAAACAAGTCCACATTCTTTTACAAGAATATAAATAGGTAGGACGATAAAAGAAATGCTACACAGAATTTGTCTGCAAGCAATGAGAGTCCTTACAGGAAGGCATCCAGCTGTGCTTTTTCCTCCCAAGTTAAGACACTTACGAGGCAACTTGTTGAAACAGTGGGCATGTGAACACCTGGGCCACCAATTCTGGCTTCCTCTTCTGTTTAGAGAGGTGAAAGATTTAAGCAGATGATCATCATTCTTTGGCATCCAGAAATACTGGTAAACATGAGTAATTCATTGGTGGAGATCTGAAAATTAAAACACCAATGTTTTAAAATCTTATTAGTATGGTTCTTTGTTTTCTTTCTTTCTAGATAAACTAGTGGAAAGTTAATTGCAGCTTTTCTGTTCATTAGGCTTGAGATCTCTAAAGATGCTGCTTTGAGTATGTCTCCCCAGCCAGAACTGAAGAATGGAAAAAGTGAGGCAGCCTTAAAGTGCATGTAGTCAAGTTACTATCTGGACTCCTTTTTAGATATATTCATTAAAACAATGTCTACGTGCAGCCAAGCCATTCTTACTGGCATCTTGTCAATGTATGTGACAGAACAAGATTCTTCCTTGAAGTACAGAAAAGTTTGCTGAAGCTGTGAATATTGAGTATTATATGACCTTACGGAATCTGTCCATGTCTTGTTTCTGGTCTTTGTAGGACTTCAGGTTTACTGTTCTCAATATATGCTCACGTTTGCCTGACTTCGTTTATCACAAATTGTGATTCTCAAGACTTACCCTTTAAGCTTTTTCTTTTCTTTTTAATATCCCTGTCCTGGAGTTCTTACCTGGCAAATTTGCATCTGTCTCATCCTGTGGAGAATGTACCAACACGAATCCTTGTTAATCTGTGTTAGAGGCTAATTGAATAGCTTGATGATGGCTTGAATGCCCAAGTTCCATGCTTTTAGGAAACACTGATTGCTGATGTAAAAATTATTGACAAGTGTTTGACATTTAAGCTTCATGGTTGTCCTCCTGGTGGGTTAGTATGTAATTAATAGGTGTACAAATGAAATGACATCTTTTTCTGAGAATCTAATACCTTTGTGAAGTCTATGGAGCATCATTTAGTAATTCTGTTGAGCTGTTTACAGTTCCTGCTGCATATTGCATGTAATTCCATTTGCTACCTCATATTTAGGTCAGTAAATGCTGAGTGGGAGAAAAAGGGAAATGCAGCTGTAAATTTTTTTTACCAGAGCTAGGTAGGTGGGCCAGGTGAAAGTATTTGTAACTTACACCTGCATGTAACTTTCATGCGTGGCTTGAAGAGAAGGTGATCTGACACAGAGAAGTTAGTTGTATTTGACCCGGAATGCCTTTGGAAGTTTTCACTCACTAATTGATTGCATTTAAGCAGTAGTGCATGGGGTCAGCTAAGCTGCCGTTCCTTCTCAAGGACGGGGAGTTAGTTTTCCCTGGCTAGTTAGGAGCAGCAAGTGCTTCAAGACTTCTGCGGACATTTTCAGAAGATGGTTGATTTTGCTTCAGTCTTGTGATGTTGGAGAGATCTTGGGAGATACTATGCATTTGCCTAAGCAAATTCATGCAATGAACTGTAGTTAATCAGTGCCTCACAGTTTTCCATTGCTGCTTTTGTTATTATTTTTGTGCACTGAAAATGATAGATGTGCTTGTTCTACCTCTATAAATGTTCTGTAGCTGCCTGCTTGTTTCTTATATCCCTTGGTATCCCGTTTTGTTTCCCCGCTTTTGTTCTCTATAGGTGATGAGGGGGAAATGGAAGAGAATTATTCTTGTTAGAGAGGAACTTCCTCCAACCTTGGGATACTAAGAAATGTTCAGACAGATGTTTTACTTTGAGTGAGAGGAAATGTGATTGCTGCGGGATGGAGAGCTTGTGGAAGGCTGGGGACTGCTGGCTTTGGAAGCTTGTGTCCTGCAGCAGCGGGGCAGGCAGGGCGGG
>NW_008824648.1:1989344-1992381 GCF_000699105.1 Pygoscelis adeliae
GGCTGCCGTGCTGCACCTTTGAACTGTGGTGGGAGAACCTAGAATTGAGGGACATCGCTGAGTGGGCTCTGTAACCTCCCATAAAGCCATAGACCTGGGGTTAGATTTGGGGAGGTTTTTACAAAACCAAAGGAGATAAAAATAGGAGTCAGGTAAGATTTTTTTCAAAAGCATTTTGGTATCTAACTTCTTTTGACTCCTGTCTATGAAACAGATTTTTAAACCTCTAATGGTTTCCTGTTGGTGATATTAAGAGGCGGTATCTTCTTTTAGTTCCTGACAGATGTTTAATTTTTTTTTTTTTTTTTTTACCCTAGAGGTGAGAATGCCTCATCCTTGATCTATTCTTTTCAGACAATAACTTTCCCATCAGCCCCCAACAAAATTGGCCTGATCTCATTCTGATATGTTCAGTAATGCAGCTCTTCAGTGTTTGCCAGTGCATTTGTTTGGAGGCCCAGTGATACTGCTCTGGGATTTAGATACAGGAAAAAAGCTGGTTAGAGATTAATTTTGCATGTAATACTTAAGGATGGATACTAATGGTAGAGAGCAGCACATTAAATAGTGGAGGATGCATGGTGTTTTGTATGACTTCCTTTCAGTGTCTGAAAACATATCAATACTTCCCGATAGAGATTGATGCTCAGCTGTGATGCAGTCTGACTTTTTGATTTGTGTTTATGTTCCATTGTCTACATTCAGAAAAATATCCGGTCCCTGTTGGTCTTTGTAGCATGTTTTTTTGTGATAGGCCACTGGAGATAATTTTGAATTCTGAGCTTTTAAAATACCTTGCGTGGGGCAGAAGTGGGAATAACTGGTAGCACTGAGCCTTGCTTTCAGGAAATGGGAGCTGTTTGATGTCTGTGCTCTGAATGCACAATCCTGGTTATGCAGTATGATTTCTGCATGGGGTGAGGGAGCGAGGACTAACAGTGCAGGGGAAATGACTTGCCTGAAGCTGATCTGCTTCATCAGCTGTAGAGTTATTCTGAATGCAAGCTGCTCAATTTGTCATGAAACCTTGGCCAGCACTGGCATGAATACAGTGTTTTGTAGCACTGTCTGTCTTGCTTTACAAAAATCTGCTGTTCATTTTAGGATTTCTAACAGCTGTCGGTTGCTTGCCCAGGCTGCTCTTTTTTTGAAATGAATTCTTTTTTTAGGGAGGGAAATGGAAGGGTGTTTGGATTAAGAATTTTCTTGTCTGAATTTCCAGAGGAGGTTGTCAAGTTGTGAATGCTGCATTGCCTGCCTAATGCTGGTATTACAGTTTTGGGATCTCAGTCATGTTAGAGTGGGTGAGAGTTGAGAAAAGAGCTTACCGACATTTTGCTCTTGAGATTCAGAGCTTATGAAGAGACAAATAGATCTCATCTGGCATAAGGCATCAACATAACATCAAATACTCCAGTTTCATCAGCACAGCCCTGTGCAGAAGATTTTCACAGTTATTGCATGGGAGAAGCAATAGAGTTAAATGGAAAATACACCTTTCCTTTCTGATCTGGATTTGACTTCTGTTTGGAGAGGTTCTGACATTTGGTCAGAGCAGATGTTTTCTGCAGGTACCTTGTACGTGTTTGCAACAAAATCTTATGTGAACCGTGAGGCAGAACTTAGGTGACTAGCATCTTAGGATTTTGAGTTTAGTGGTGGAGGAATGTGTCAGTATTTCTGTCCTGGAGTCATGAAACCAAATAATGGATTTTGGTTTCATCTTTTTTTCCCTCCCCCATCAAACATCTTTTTGGTTACCAAATATAACTTGTAGCTTTCCACCTTTGCCTTGTCCTGAAGACTTGATTCAAGTGTGGGTTTTTTTTCCTAGAGATCTGGTTTCTAATATAGTAAGTGTTGTAGCTACGATGCTTTAAGGATATAAGGAAGACAAGTTTGTAAGGAAAGAAGGGAAATCTATTCTTCAGCCAGCTGACCTTTGGAGTGCAGAAAAAGTTTTCATATGTGCAGCTCTTCTTCTGCCTATTAATTGCAAGAGGACCTTTGAGGGATGATTACACAGTGGGTTATCTGCTTGGCAATTAAAATTTACTTGGGCGTATTGAAACTCTTTAGTCATGTTTGCCAGTGGTGAAAGGAGGAATAACATGACAGGGGTAGTTATTTTTCTTGTTAACATCTCATGCTGCCCTGAAGAGAGGATTCCTTCAGATGTTTTGACTCTGAAAGTGTTCTTGCTGACACAGGAAACCGCAGATGAAGTTGGGAGGAGTAGAAGGAAGCAACTGCACCCAGAAGGTGTATTGAGAAGTTTGCCTTCACCTTCACATACATTGTAGCCTCTTGCCGCGAGGAGCTGTTTCTTGTGTAATTTTCTAAAAAGTCCTGTAGCAGAAAGCATTGGCCTTTTTCTTCTGGTGTAGGTCTGCTCAGCAGTACTAAGCAGCCCGGATTTCCCCTGGTACTGCCAGTACTACATTACTTAGTTAAATTGTAATCTCTCCTTATTGATTAAGTTGTGGCAAGAGTAACAGTAGCCCCACTGGCTGTTGTTGCAGTAGGATTACATTAGACACTGATATTTTGTGGCACAAAAGAATGTTTCAGAATAATTTTGTGGAAGTTTCCAAACAAAGTTGTGTTTGGGTTGTCTGACAAGGTGATAGGAGTAGCTAGTCTGGCAGTCAGAGGACGTTAAACTTGCTCCCCGTGTGTCTCAGGTTCTCATCTGGTGTGCCACAGGACTGAGAGGTCTGATTCTCAGGGCAGAAGTCTCATTTGGAGAGAGTGCGGGAAGAAAAAGGAACCATTTCCCCACAAATCTCTAGAAATTCAGGGAAAGTAAATGCTGCATGTATTAGTGTGCACTTTGCAGGCTAACATAAGGACCCCTACTATTGATCTGTGTCTGCTTGCTTGTTTTAACATTGTTTTAGAGTTAAAAGGAGGTCATTGGGAACTAGAGCATCTCAAAGAAAGCCTTTCTGAAGTTAGATCATGACCACTTTATACAGCAGTAGAAGGTTTTGCTACTGGTAGAAGGTTTTTGCTAACAGGAAGAAATAATGAATCA
>NW_008824648.1:1992437-1992906 GCF_000699105.1 Pygoscelis adeliae
TTTTGGCATACTCTTACCGATTTAAACTCCTAATAGGTTAGGACTTTTGGACCTTACACACACATTATGCATCTGCTAAGTTTTAGTTCTCTTATCAGTTATTGCTTAGCATTGTAAAGCCTCACCAGCCTTATTTTTGTAGGTCTTTTTTATGCCTCATGAAATCTTGTGGAAGTGTCACCAGGAATTGGCATAACTCTCGGAACACTTTATGATTTAAAAGATGTAACTTTATGTTGTGGTTTAACCCCAGCTGGCAACTAAGCACCACACAGCCGTTCACTCACTCCTCCCTGGTGGGATGGGGGAGAGAATTGGAAGAGAAAAAGTGAGACATCTCATCGTTTGAGATAAAGACAGTTTAATAGGGAAAGCAAAAGCTGCGTGCACAAGCAAAGCAAAACAAGGCATTCATTCATTACTTCCCATCGGCAGGCAGGTGTTCAGCCATCTCCAGGAAAGCAGGGCT
>NW_008824648.1:1993128-1995437 GCF_000699105.1 Pygoscelis adeliae
CCCATACTAGCTTCTATGAAGAAAATTAACTCTATGCCAGCCAAAACCAGCACACTTTAAAAATAACAACATAAACCACTTCTTAACTCAGTCTTAATACTGAAAACAAATATATATATATATATATAAAAATTTCTTAATAGTGAAACTGCAGGAGTTGAGCTGAGTAAGTGGGATCCCTCCTCTGTTAGGTGCTCAGATTCTTTAACAAAAATTGTTTTGGGATGCAGTCTCTATGCTTGATGTTAGCATGATGGATGATGCCATTTCTCCACAGGTGAGCAAAGTTAAGTCAGCTGATTTTTGGTTGGTTTTTTTTAGCTCTGTACACATGCAGAGAGTGAGTGTAGAAAACCATCATGAAATGGGTTTGTCAGAAAGGGTTTTTTTAATAATTCAGATGACCAGAAGGGGAACTGCAAGCCTTAACAGGTTTAAAATTACTGACACTTGAAGAAAAAAACCCACTCATCCGCTCCAAATCCACAATGTGATTTAGTATTGTAGTCTGCAAATCTACAGGGCTTGTGTGCAAAATAAAAAGAAGAGTATTATTTTTTTATATTTTGATGTATTTTAAGGTCTGCCTTATAAAATAAACTAATTCTTGCTTCCTAAAATGTCTTCATCTTGGAGACAGAAGTCACGGTGTCAGGATATGTTTATGCACTCAGCCAAATAATATGCTTCTCTGGTTTTGAAGGGAAATGTAAATACAGCAACAGAAAGATAGTTTGAGCCATTAAATATTTTGACTTACATGTATGAGCTGTTTGTGATGTAGTGTTAAGCAATTTTCAGAAATCAAATTGAGCTGAAATTTGACTCTGTGCTATGGCTTTTGCTGTAGATGGCAGAGACTTTGGGGGTGAATTGGACACCCTCCTGTGATAAAACGAACCTTTTTGCATTGGATTAAAAAAAAAAAAAGCCATTCTTAAAATGTTACTGTGGCGGTTGTAACGGAATTTGTGTGGTAATAGTTGCTGCAGTTTGTCAGTTAAGCGTGAGGTTTCCAATTCTGGACCGTAATCTGCCCATCTGGGATTTGTATTTTTAAGAGTTTTTGGCTATGAATCTCATCAGTCTTATCCAGTAAACACTAATGAAAAAGTTCTGTTGCTTATTTGTCTTCTCAACTGTTTTGTACATAAAAATGTCATTCTGTGGCTTAGGGCTGATGTAGGCCTCCCCCAATTCTTCTTTTCACTTTCAAGGTAGGATTAATATCTCAGCATTTGCTATCCTGTAACGTTATTCTCAGTGTAATTTCACCGCTGCAAAATGATTATGGGATCCAGATAGAGTTGTATAACTCTAAGTGGGGAAGTAAGAGGTATAAAAGTCTTGTAAACACAGATCCCAATAGGGTTTTAATACTTTTAGTAAGCTTGTGGGGGTAGTAGCAGTAGAGGAGGAGGAAGAAAACAGCAAACGAGAAGTAGACCTGTTCCTAAATTTAAAAAAACATATTTGGTTGATAACTTTCTGTCCTGGTTTCGGCTGGGATAGAGTTAATTTTCTTCCTAGTAGCTGGTATAGTGCTGTGTTTTGGATTTAGTATGAGAATAATGTTGATAACACACTGATGTTTTAGTTGTTGCTAAGCGGTGCTTACACTAGCCAAGGACTTTTCAGCTTCTCATGCCCTGCCAGTGAGAAGCTGGGAGGGGGCACAGCCAGGACAGCTGACCCAAACTGGCCAAAGGGACATTCCATACCATATGACGTCATGCTCAGTATATAAACTGGGGGGAGTTGGCCTTGGGGTGGCGGCCACCGCTCAGGAACTGGCTGGGCATCAGTTGGTGGGTGGTGAGCAATTGCATTGTTCATTACTTATTTTGTATATTCTTTTATCATTATTTTTATTATTATTATTTTCCCTTCCTTTTCTGTCCTATTAAACTGTCTTTATCTCAAACCACAAATTTTACTCTCCCCCTTCCCCCCTCAATTCTCTCCCCCATCCGACTGGTGGTGGGGGAGTGAGCGAACGGCTGTGTGGTGTTTAGCTGCCTGCCGGGTTAAACCATAACAGTCCTTTTGGCACCCAATGTGGGGCACGAAGGGTTGAGATAACGACAGATCTGGCCAGAGCGTGTTAAGGCAAATTTGGTATAAGCATTCATCATATTGGTTTAGTAGTCACTGGTCACAAAGTTGATTAATTTACTCTCAAAGTTGTTGTGCTTGCTCTCAAAGTTGTGTTATGTAACACCTTACTTGCTGTGTGTGTTCCCTGTTGTGCTGTTTATCACCTCTGGGAGCTGGATCAAGGATATCATTTTGCTGCACTGTGTAACACT
>NW_008824648.1:2001182-2013940 GCF_000699105.1 Pygoscelis adeliae
CCCTTCCTTTTCTGTCCTATTAAACTGTCTTTATCTCAGTCCACAAATTTTACTCTCCCTGCTCCCCCCTCAATTCTCTCCCCCATCCGACTGGTGGCGGGGGAGTGAGCGAACGGCTGTGTGGTGTTTAGCTGCCTGCCGGGTTAAACCACAGCACTTCCCTTCCTCAGAGTTCTGCACTATTTACAGGCAGTAAGAATGGTAATGTGCAAATTTAATAGGTGAATTACATGGACAGAAAAAGATCACCAAGTAACCCTGATAGTTCTTTTTTGTTTGCTTTATCCTGTGGGCAAATCAATGTACTAGTGATTCAAACTGAATCTTGATTTGTCCTCTGGAGCATTTTGCTAGTTTGTCGATCACTTAGTTCTCTCTAGGGCTATGTTTTCAGTTATTAAAAAAAAGTGTGTATATGTATGTGTGTGTAGATATATATTTTTTTTCACTCTCGCGTAGTGAGAATATCATCCTGCCATACAACCCTAGTGGAGAAACCCGTATTTGTAGAGTTTTGCCTGTGGCTAACTTTGCCTGAAATACCTGATGATTACAGTGCCCTGCCCTTGCTGTTTTTCTAGATCAGTTTAGCTGCACTTGCTAGCCTGTTTAGGAGTATGTGGATGTTTTAAAAATACAAAAACATTGAGAGAAAACAAAACCAAAGGAGCCCTCAAGTCAGAATGCTCCCTCTAGTCATCTTTTCTGAGCAAGCTTGATTAACAATCAGTCAGCAACAGCGTTTGTAGCATCTTTTCTCCATCACTTGATCCCTATTCTTGTCTATAACCTTCCTGGTCTGTCACGGCATGTGAAAAACTCACACAGATGAGTTCTATCGAAGGCTTTTCTACATGGAGTCTATGGTTCTCCATTTGTTGTTGCAGCTGGCTTTGTGAATGCTGAGGTGTTTTGCAGGGAATTGGTTTGGAGTGGGTAGTATCTGAGAAACAAATAGCTGAAACTTTATTCTGACTTGGTACAGCAGGTGTTCCACTGTAAAGGAGTTGCTTATTTTCTTAAGATTGACACTGCTTGAACAGTTGAGGAACCAGGAACATGTGTCTTTGCATCGATTTCCTTAATCTGTAAAAGGAAAATAAACTCCTACTTTTTAGCAATACTGTGGTTTGCTTGTTTTTTACAAGGAACGTTGTGGGTTTTTTTTCTCTCGGTATAAGATGGCATGGAATTATTAATCTGAAACAGAGGAATGCTAGTTGAAGACAACTGGGAGTCAGTATTTGAATATTACACTGTGTCTTTAGCTTTTCGGATTCTTCATTCTGCACGTAGTCAAGCTAGACCAGGACTGGGTGCGGGGGGGCAGCTCCTTGTGTCCGTTCAACTGTCAGGGTCTGACATTGCAGGGTCTTGGTTCGATCTTGGGGTCCTCACCCCTTGGCTTGTCAGTTTGGTTTCTTCTCTTGTATTGTATTTGGGGCAAGAAAGTTCATTCTTGGTGCCTGTTCAGTACTTGGCATGTCTGCTGGGCTGCCGTAAGAGCACCCGTTAGCTCCAATTGTGCTGGAGCAATCTGTGATGTGTGTGTATTTATGTGTCCACTATGAACACCGCTGAGACCAGCTGCATGATTCGAAAAGATTATTTACAACCCAGAGTACAACCATTTTGGCATGGGTGTTTAAAGTTGAATACTACTTCTGTTGTTTTAAGTGCTTGTATGTGATCTCTCTCTCTTCTCTACGTTTAAAATTATGTTAGCTATTTTGGTTGCTTTTTTCATGTTAAGTATTTAGTTTCTTTCTGGAGCTTGGTGGTTATGGTTCAATACTTCATATGTTCCAAGTCTTACAGGCATAGACTAGAGTGACTGCAATAGCTCTTCTACTCAGATGGAGAACTTTACCTTTTTGAAAACATAGCTATCCTATTTGTGACTGCGTTATGAAGCTTACATTTAATTGTACTTAGTCTGATTTACTCCCAAGATTGTAATCCCAAGGCTATTCAAGAATGCTCTTAATATTCCACCCTTTCTATGTGTTCTGTACTAGTGCATTATAGATGCACTGTATTTTTTAATAATGTTGCCTGAAGTTTGGGAAATTTTATGGGACAGGTATTAGCTACCATCTCACAAGTCTGTGCTTGAAAGCCACAAACCAGCAAGCAGACAGAAATGTACCCTTACTGCTTACATAGGCTGCAAGTATATTAGTTCAACGCTTCTGAAGATACTTCCTTTCGGATGACTTCGTAGGGCTGGGACCTACCTGGGCAAAATATTAATGTGACAGAAAACTGGAGGTGGTGTGTCTGTGACCCATTGAATCAGTTCTGCTCTTTATTGAATGCCTCTTTGAAAAGAGAACTAAAGTTAATGAGCCTTGTGGATGGAGCTTTGGATGAGAAATGCTTTTGAAAGAAGAGAAAATATCTTATTTTCAGACTTTTGCAACATGCTTCTGTTATATACCATGTGTCTTATCCTCAGTTCAGAGGTGAATTTTGTTTATTTTTAAAAACCCATATGGTGCTTTTATAGGATGTTGATTATGTGGTAAAATGGAAGAGGAACAAGTAAAGAAGCATAAGTAATGGCCTAAATACCTTGGATCTAATTTATTTGAAACTAAGAGAAAATTTTTAATTAAAAAGCTTATGTTTCATTTTGCAGTGTTCACCGTGGGAAACTCTGTTTTTAAGTACATTCAGAGCATTCATCTTTGAGTATTGCAGAGTTCAAGGCAAAGGTGAAGTTTTCTGGTGTTTGTTGCAGAGTTTGAGACCTGAAGGAGTATATTGCCTCTGGCATGTACTTCTTAAAGACATCAACTCTGAGAATAAATTCCTAGAAAGGAAGAAAGAAGAAGAGAATAAAGTAAAACCAACAGCAGAATTTTAGAAGGAAAAAAATAGAAAACAGTAAGAAACCAAATATTTTTGAAGAGTTTTGATTTAGGTATGTTACGGTTAAATGTAATGCTTGCTCTGCTTGCCCATATTTGAGAGTTCTCAGCACTTTTTGGTTTTAAGGGGTATCAGAGAGAGAATATATCACTGACTTAAGTCAAGGAGCATTTTACTGATAGGCCCTTAACTAAAATAAAACAAGCAGAAATGCTTAAAGTGCATTCTACAGTAACAGATTTATCTTTCTACATGGCAAATCCTGTAAAAAGCAATGTAATATTTACCATTAAATGAGGTTTGTAAAACAGGTTTTATAACACCCCCCCCATACCTCCTTCACTGGTCAAGATTGCACTCTGCTTATTTCCTGTTAGTTTTACTGCTCTTTGCACTTTAGCTTTTGATATCAGAAGTGCTTCACTTAATTTTCTTTATCTCCTTGTTCGGTGTATAGTTGTATTACTTTGTTCCATGCTGTTACATTTTGGACTGAAGCCAGCGGGAAAGGTGAGGGGAAATGTGAGGTGGGGACCAGGGATAGCTATAAAATCAAAGCTCTAGACTCATCTCTAAAAAGATAATGCAGCCTAACATGCCATTTTTCTTAGGGTATATATAGCAAAAGCAATGCGTCCTGTCTTTGCACTGCCTTGCTGTGAAATTTGTTCACCTGCATTTGTATTTATTCACTTGTATCTATAGTTTAATTTTAGAGACGTGTGTCAAATGAAAGTAACCCAATGGAAATGATGTAATCAGATAACAAATACATTCAGTGCTTGGCCCAGTTGGTTTCTCTTTCCGTTCCATTTAATAACTCTTTGGTGTTCTCATGGCCCCTATTTTGTTGATTATTCAAGCAGTTTCTTCTCTATTTGTCTATCATGGAAACTCAATTATTGTACTGAAGGAATAACAGCTCAGTTTGAACATGATCTGTTTTTATGAATAATTGTTGGCTGCAACTTCTTACAGCCTACCCTATATTAGGAAAGGTTAAGCAATGTAGCTACACATGCATTCCTATGTCAGTAAGCCCTACTGGCACAGAAGTTGTTTCCACTGGTGAAAATGCGTGTTTGTGTGCATAGCTTGTGTTGGCTGGTTTGGGGTTGAGGATTTTTTTGTTGTTGTTGTTCCAGCATGCTAAAGTTGTAGCTGTTATAAAATGGCTATAAAAATCAAACCTGTAATTCACATAAAACACTAGCAAAAAGGGTAGGATAGTCCTCATCAAAGCTGCGTGTTCCATGTGGCAGTAAATAGATGAGACGTGTTTTATTCAGAATGGTTTAGATATGCTTGATCCTGCCTCTTAGGTAGGAGGTATAGATTAGATGACCTCTCAAAATCCCTTCCTGACCTGGGTTTCGCTAGTCATTTAACCTGTAAGTGAGAATTGTTTGAGGCTGCTTATGCTTTGCCTGTGACTTTATTCTTCCAAGACTTGAAACGCTTCCTTTGTTCTGCTTGGGTCATCATGTCTGCTTCCCAAGAGGAAGCAGTGATTCTTGCTAGTTTTGCTCCACAATTTAAAATGAACTTCTTCCTTGGATAGATTTGTCTTACAGATTTGTCAATTTTGTATTACATCTTTGATTTCACTACTGATTCATTTTTTTATATTAAATTTGCAATCTTCCTTGCTGTCCTTATCTTTGCTTTCTGAGCAGAAGCTGTGATGCTTTATTCTTTTCTTTGTTAGCAGACTTTTCCTTTTTTTTCTTGCTCAAAAGATATTTATTATAGTACCTGAGAGCACCTTTTGTCTGTTTTATCGATAATACCTTTTGATACAATTAGGTATGAATCCACCAACCCTGGATTTGTGTCCAGAGAGAGAGAAACTTTTTTGAACGGATCTCTGTTTAGGACTCAAAGGAGAGCATTCAGAGTCTAATTTAAGCACCTAACTCATTGTCCAGCTGACTCTACAGGAGGCCTAACGGGAAAAGACCCTCTGATGCTCTGAGTCACATTCTAGATAAGTGTCTCACCTTGGCTACATAGGGGACTACCCCCTTGAAACTTAGGGCAGTTTAACTTCTTAATTTTAGTATTTACATTGTGTGCTAAGTTAGCTACTGTGAATTCACCTGCCCTTAAAGGATCATTGAAAAATTATTTTCTACTTTTCAGTTATTTTCTACTATTTCTTTTCCACGTCTCTTTTTACTTGTAGAAAAAATTCAGCGTTTTAGAAAGATGCATGGTCGTACAGATGAGATTGCTTTTTAGATTATTTTTTCCCCACCAGGTTTTACTGCTTTCACCTTATTCTGGGAATGTCTAAGCTATGTGCTATGAATGTCGGACTGTGGGTTATGATAGATATGCCAGATAATTGGCCACCTGTCTTCTGGTGATTACTACCAACACAGTACAGCTGATGAATCAGTTAATGAGTTTAATGCAAAGTCAGTCTGTTACCTTAGTTCACTGTGTAAAACTGTTAAAACCAAGCTGGCTGACTTGCACTGGACTTGCACTGGAGCGGATGAGGAGGGCTTATGGTGTCTTCCCACCTGGAAGAAATGTTTTCTCAGGAGAGGTAATTTCAGTAACACTTGTCAAAGTATTTTTCTTGAGCTAGTTTAGTTTAGCTTGAAAGAGAAAAGCCATACTATGTAACGGAGAGATTGGAGGGTAATTGCAATGATTGTACTACTGCTCCTAGTACCAGTAGTACTCTACTAGTACCATTGAGACCTAGTAACCGTTTGTATGTGTGTCCTAGTCCATTGCAACAGTATTTTTGAGAGTAAGGTGTACTGATACAATAATAAGCAGAATGCATTTGTCTTTGCTGCTTTTTTGTCAACTCAGTCTGTCTTTAGCATTTCTAATCTAACCTTCATACCCAGCACCAAATCCTTGTAAAAAGGAACACCATCCAGGCTGCAGGCTTGCAGCTCTTTGAAGAATGTGCAGGTGTTTCACCCTGCTACTGAAGACTTTTTTGAGTCTTGTACCTTGTAGAGGTTGTTTAGGTGTTATCTCTTTTCTAGTGTTGTGTAATGAAAGACTCGGATAAAGTGCCTCTATACAAAAAGTGCAGCTAAAACCACAAGAAATATTTCTCCTTTCATTGCTCGGAGTAATTGCAAGTATTTAAGTGCCTCAATTTGGACCTTGTGTGGTATCTACTACCACTGTAGTAGCAGTAATATTTAAGTTGACTATGTTGTACTAATTAAGAATAGTAATTTTTTTTTAGTGACTAATTAAAAATAGTGATTTTTTTTTTAGTGACTTGATGAAAGCTTTACACCTGTTCTGGTTGTCAAAAGTGGAAATGAGATGACTTTTCTGCCAAAATCTTGTTTATCTGCTAGCTGTAGAGAAAGGGACAATCCACTTTTCCATCACTGTTCGTTTTACAATCTGCTGCTCTCACATTTGTGGATGGGATTATAACACACTAAAACAGAGGCTCCGTCTATAACATAGGGTAAAAGTCACTAGTGATGGAGAAATAATCCTGACAGCAAAAGACTGCCTCTGTCTGGGAGAAGTGAATGCTGCCTAATGAATCTAATTTCACTGCAATCAAAAAAAAATCATAAATGTGGATGTTTGAAAATGTATTTTCTTTCCATATTTATGCAGTCCTTCCATTTGACAGGTCTGCTCAGTACTGGGGGAGATGTTGGCTGCTTTGCTGTGTGCATGCACTTTCAAAGCCCTCTCCCTTCTGTCTGGTTCCCAGCTGTTCCGACTGGAGGGCGTCTCTAGGCAGAGGGTGAGAAAGCCCTTGCTGCCATCAGGGCTTAAGTTTTCCTTTGATATGTTGCCTGGAGGCCAGTGGGGAGGGAAAGCTGAGGGCCAGATTGGTTTACGTTCTGGCTTCTAGTGGTGTTTTAGAAGCTGGTTAGGGAGGTGAAGAGTCATAACGTTGAATATCTGAAACGGAATTAATTAGGCTCTTGACAACAGGGTTTGGAAGACGGGGGAACCAAGGCTGCTTTAGTAATGGATCAGGAAGTGATCTCAGTAAAGCAGTGAGGTGCTTGCAGATAAGGCAAGTCTGGCATTTTGTATAGAGTGTAATCTAGCTCAGAGCAAAGCAGAAACGTAAGGCTCCCATAGCCTGATGATAAGAAATCTTCATCTGCACTTAAAAACATAACAAGTGGAGTTAGTTTCGTAGAAAGGTGGTGGTTAAATGTATTTGTATAAAGCTCTCGGGTGCCTTCAGTTAAGATCCTCATGGGTTCAAGTATAGTCAGCACTGTACAAACATGTGAATTCCCAGTTGCTTCTGTAAAGAACTTGAAATATAAAGACAGATATCATACAAAAGGTGGTGGTGAGGGGAATAAAACAACAAATACTAACTGAAATTAAAATCTTATAAATTGCCGAATACTGAATGTTACCAAAAAAGTCAATACTAAGGTTCCTGGATAACCTTTCCATTGCTGTCTTGTGCATATACACTGTAACAGTTCTCCTCTGTGTAATCATCTGGCATTCACAAGATGTTGCTGCCATATTCTAACAGAAATGTGTGAAAAATATTTGGTTACCTTATGCCTTGCTAAATGGTTTCAGTTTTGTCAGGAGACGCTGATCAGGAGTCACTGGTGTCTGCTAAGCTAATGTAGCTCTCCTGCCAAAGGACTGTTTTTTTAGGAATGTGTACCCATGCCCTAGGGGGCTGAAAAGAAACATAAAGTTGGCAGGCAATTCTGTGCTGCCTTTTACTGTCTATCAAAATTGGTCCTTGAACTTAGTGAGATAAGAGAGGAAGTGGAAGAGCTCCCTGCTCCGATCTCTTTAGCCTCTCATGAGTTTTGTTCTCTGAATGGCTAATTGCATTTTGTTTCTTGTCTTGCTAGATGGGCTGGTGATCCCATTGGTGGAACTGTCTGCAAAACAGGTTGCATTTCACATTCCATTCGAGGTGGTGGAGAAAGTTTATCCTCCAGTGCCTGAGCAACTGCAGCTTCGGATCGCCTTCTGGAGTTTCCCAGAAAATGAGGAAGATATCAGGTAATGAATACTATTTCTGTTTCATTGACGCTTAAGGAAAAGTTCTGTTCACTAGAGGAGAATCATTGTCTGTTTGATGTCCCATATATTTGCTGCTTCTGCTGTTCTCATGTGCATTTTGTAATACGTGGATGGGTTACTGTGGGATATACTATGATACAGGGTTATATTTCAGAGTGAGCTGCCCTGCATATGTCCCAGGAAAAGCATGTGCACGTGCAGGTTCTGTGTGTAAATGATTGCAGAATAAATGCACCCTTTAATTTGCCTGACAGTAACTTGTTTGTAGAGTTTTGTCCTTATAGAATCATAGAATCATTTAGGTTGGAAAAGACCCCTAAGATCATCAAGTCAACCGTAAACCCAACACTGCCAAGTCTACCACTAAACCATGTCTCTAAGTGCCACATCTACACCTTTTAAATACCTCCAGGGATGGCGACTCAACCACTTCCCTGGGCAGCCAGTTCCAATGCTTGACAACCCTTTTGGTGAAGAAATTTTTCCTAATACCCAATCTAAACCTCCCCGGTGCAATTTGAGGCCGTATCCTCTCGTCCCATCGCTTGTCACCTGGGAAAAGAGACCAACACCCACCTTGCTACAACTTCCTTTCAGGTAGTTGTAGAGCACGATAAGGTCTCCCCTGAGCCTCGTTTTCTCCAGGCTAAACAACCCCAGTTCCCTCAGCCGCTCCTCATCAGACTTATGCTCTAGACCCTTCACCAGCTTCGCTGCCCTTCTCTGGACACGCTCCAGTACCTCAGTGTCTTTCTTCTGTTAGTCCTATGCAGTATTCTTTCCAGTTTGAATCTGTTGTTTGAGTGAGAGCTTTAACTGGGCTAAGAAATTGCCGGGGAGAGCTAGCTCAGCATGCTGTGAAAGGCTTTTGTTGGTGTAAGTAGGAGAATCAGAATTTGCTGAGTACATCAGTGGTCAGAGTGGATACAGAGAGATGACTATATTTCTTATGTTTCTACATAAATTGTGTGAATACATGGTCAAAAACTCTGTGCTTTTAGATCTTTTACCAAAGTATTTTTGCTGAAGCTTTTATACTTTAGGAGGCCTACCCATGTAACTGTGCGTTCAGAATTTTGTTGCAAAGTAGTGATATTACGCTCTTTTAGAAAGGATCATCCTGAAAGTTCTTAGATGCATTCATCTAACATTCTGGTATCAGATGGGGGACGTAATGTCAGAAGTGCTGATGTAATTAGTAAGATCACCTGTGGGGGAATAGAGCAGGCCAGCTGGTTATATGTGTTCATTATTCTGATGAGCACAGATGTAAAAAAACCTCACCTGAGCATGGAGGTAACTCATCTAGAAGTACAAGGAGTTTTTACTGTGGCATGCTGACATTGGACTTTGAATTGATATTATACTGTACGTAAAAGCTTAATTTTAGGCTATGAATGAATTTGTATTTCAGAGCTTTAGGTTGAAATTCCTAGAAATGCCAGTGGCTATACACAAACCCAGTTAGGAAGAGGCTAACGATTTTTATGGTTGAATTGTAATGGAGAAATGGCAGAAAAGAACTGGACTTCATCTTAAAGATGAAGACAGTAAGGATTTTTCAAAAGCTACGTCAACAAAAGATGCAAGAGGATAATATGAAGTTTCTCAAAAATGGACTGATCTTGACATGTTATGTTGTATCTCTTGCAGATTGTACTCGTGTTTGGCGAATGGCAGTGCAGATGAGTTCCAGCGAGGGGAGCAGCTGTTCCGGGTGAGGGCTGTCAAAGACCCTCTCCAGATAGGTAAGAACATTGCAGCTCCACATCTCTAGATATTTCAGATTCCCAAACCCATATCTGCAATGGGACAGCAGTGGTATGACTGTGTCCCAAAACGGGCTTTTCTGGCATCCTAGACTAAACTCCCTGCCACATGCATTTTTTGTAATGTCTTGAGCTAAATACTATGTTTATTTCAGCCTCAATCAGCTCAGCTGTGAAACTGAGTGAAAAGCCAGAAATGTTCTGAAAATTAGATCCTTAATCTGTCTCAGTGTTTTGGGAAAAACTGTGTAGAATGCCTTTGTCTCCATAATGCTTAAATTCCTCATTGATAAAGAGAACTTGGTTTTCTAGTGGTCTGATCAAATGAATGCCTTGCTTGAAGTGCATGTATGGCAGAGAGGAAGTTTGCAAGGTTTAATTTTCTTGTAGCAAAAGAATTGTGTTAATAATACAGTTACTCATGTAGTATTTTGGCAGAAGGAAATCCCTGTTGCTGGACAGTTGGTTTTATCGCTCCTCGTCCCTTATCTTGTTCTTTTTATGTTTTATGGTTATAGAAACTAATCTTATCTTAAACAAAGAATTGGACTCTGGAGTTTTCATTAAATCCTTTGAAGTAAAGAAGAATATTTAGTTGGCTTTTCCAGTGACAGCTCTTAGACAGGAAGGCATTATGTGAAATAAAGACACTAGTATGTCAAGGTGGGCCATGTCAATCCAATGCAGATGTATTGGTTTTTCTGCAAGTGTAAGCTTCAGAATTAGAATATTAATTGGCATGTGGGAACTGAGCCTGGTTATAATAAGAAAAATGATAATCTAAAAAGCTGTATAACGTTAAGGAGGAAAGTTCCTGTATTTTCCTGTGATGAGGGGTAGAGACTTCTGTGGGCCTGTTTAGTTGCTAGTACCAGTAATACTTAACTCTGTGATCAGTGGAATGAATAAATTTAGGTAAAGAACCCTCAAAAAGGGAATAAAAGGGACTCGTACTGTAAAAGTTTGGGGAGAACGAAAAGAGAAGGAGATAGTCATTAGGATACGCAAATTGCAAGAGACTGATAAACTGTTATCTGAATATAGGGTAAAGCATCTGAAAGGATTTTACTTAGTGCATTGTCTACTGTAATAACAATAGCAGGAATTCTTGGGAATGGAAGTGAAGTACTTCCTCATACATAAGGTATATTGAGTTGTCAGTGAGACCAGATAGTAATTTTGGAACATCAACGAAATGGAGCTAAATAGGATTAGACTGACTTTTGAGTGCATTCATAAGCCCTGATGTCAGGACTGAAAGGTGAGAGAGGCCTCTAAGGCATCTGCTGAACTTCAGGAAGGCAAATGTTTAAGAGAGACAAAATGAGTTAAAATGCAACTGACTGAAATTCAGTAATTCCTGGGACTTTCACAATGGAAAAGAGCAGAATATTTAATATACAGTGCTAAGACTGTGGTCGAAACTTGTTTCAGTAATAAATTAAAAAGGCAAGGAGGTGTTAAGCAATGTAAATGAACAAAGGCTAGGAATATTAGTGCAAAACCTGTGCTTGGGGGAGAAGGAGAGGAGTAGGGAAAAAGAAGAGGTGGTGAATGATACAGGGGAGGAACTTCTGAAGTACACATACAGCAACTGGGTTTCTTGACAAAGGATTATGTGTGTAGAAGGGAAGGAAGCAGCTTTGTTTAAACAGTAAAGTTGTTTCCTCCTTAGTAGAGGCCGAAAACCCCTCCTTATCTAAAGGAGGGGGTTTTTGGTGGGTTTTTTTTTTTTTTTCCATGAGTACCAGCCCAGAAGCTGGGCAGTACAGGTGGGGTGGATATAATTTCAGTTGTCTACTCCAAATGATTTTAAGGTGCGTGTTGCAGTTTTGAGTTTCATATACTGACAAATGGGAAAAGAAACGCAGGAAATGAAGCAGCCCTTGAGAGGGGATTTGATTTGGAGGGGGACTGGGCAGTGTGTTGTGATATTGTAATCAATAGGACAAAGCTTGAAATGTGCTTTGTGCTCTTTTTTTCCCATTTCCCTTTGCCGTGTAAGATTATTATTTTTTTAAATGTAAATGAGTAATCTTAGTCATCTTGTCCACATGCAAATCCATATCCATAATTTCTGAACAATAGCACCTCTTCACTACATTCCAAAACCCCACTTTTTTACAGTGTTCTACTGTATATACACAAAGAATTGGCTTTTGTAGACCTTCTCCTGCACATTCCCTTTGTAGCAGTCATATACCCGCCTCCTTGCACTGAAGACATTATTGCTGTTCTCAAATAGGTGTGTTGTAGTTGCTGATTTCAGGGACTTTTTTTCTATCATGGTCTTAATTTCTTTTTAACGAATGAGGAAGGCAGCAGCAGGTTCAGTTTGGATTCTAACTTTGCATCTCCTTGAATAGTGTCTCTAAGTCTCCACTTTTTAGGGATTCTCCTACCTTGGTTTAAAACAACCAAACGTCCAAAATTGCCTTCTTTGCTTCCAGTCTAAAAGCTTTTGTTCAGCTCTCATTTTCCCATTTCTGTTAGTCCTGGGAAGGCCAGAGAAAAAGTTCTTAAATTATATGCAGAGGTGTGTTTGCTGTCATTGTTATAGGGGCGTCAGAACTACCAAATATCAATGAAGAAAGCTTGGAAGCGGTATTGCAAGAAGTATTCTTAGCAGGGTGTTGCTAACTCATAGGTCACTTAAATCTTGTCATTCCAGTTGCTTACTGAGTAGCTTGGGGTATTTCAAATTTGTGCGTTTCCACCTGAAATCATGAGGGCTAATAGGACCTCAGAAAAATGAATAAACAGACCTGAAATTTCACAATGAATGGGTTTCATGGTAAAATAAATATTAAATGCAAAAGACACTGACGTAGCTATCCTAAAATTCTGAAAACTGGATTTTAACCAGCAGGAAGCATACATTTCTTTTGGATACTTTTCCTGAAAGATTAAGTTTCGGGGTAGAGCAATGAGAAGGATAGGTTATGGACTGAAAAAGAAGCCATCTCTATTTTGTAGACCTAGTCTAGGCAGCAGTTGATTATTTCCAGCTTTTACATTTGATCAAACCATATGTCTTAATTGAGTATCAGAGACGACAGTGTACTGCTACCCCTTCTTCGCTACATGACAAAACCT
>NW_008824648.1:2013998-2029939 GCF_000699105.1 Pygoscelis adeliae
CCCGACACATCCTCTGAAGCATTGGTGCTGGCTGCTTGACATATTTGTTCTGTGCATGAGTAGTAAATCTGGTGCTCCTAAGAAGTGTAAGATGCACTTTCTGTGTAGAAAGCCTAAGTGCTTTCATAGAAGCACTAAGCTTGCTCTGTGCCCACAGTGCATTTAAGAAGAATGGTAGCCAGGGGAGTGAGACTCCTGGCAGAGCAATTCCTCTGGCCTGCAGCTCATTCTTGAGGTCTCCTGGGGCTGGAGCTTGCCAAGAATAGGGTATAGATCTTAGTTTTTTTTCTGGTGGGCTGCATGCAGTTGCAGAATGAATGCTGCTGGTACATGCAGACATGTTTTTGTAATGAAGTGTTAGGTCTCCATGAGGTGGCCAGGTCACTCAGGTGTGCAGTAGATGTGATTCTTGTCTTCACATTTAAGCAGGAGGGTAAGAGCTGTGGTTTGCAGAAGACAATAGTTGCACTTTGACTGTAAACAAGTATGATTTGATGACCATTTCTTTAAGCAGTAGTGTTGGGCTAAGCACTCCAGAAAGGTCCCCCTCATAGTCACCTTTACAGTCCCTTCAGGCTCAGACTTTTGTAAGCTGCACAGTGAACTGGACTGTGGTATTTTTCCTGGTAAAAGTAACCATTAATTTAATCCAGAATTTTTTCCTGGTATGGTTTCCTGTGCCATCCCACAAACAGTTGCTCAGTACAGCAAGACTGGTGGTGCAAAAGAATTGGACAGAGCTGCTTGAATTAGCACTGCCAGTGGCAGACATGTTCATCAAGCTACAATTTGAGTTGAAGCTTGTGATATGTCATGCTGAAGCCCTTAAATTTTCTTTGTCTCTTTTTATAACTGTTCTTCACTCTTTGCATTTAATCAGTTAACTGTCTTCATATACAAATAAAAATTTAATGGTAGGAGCTTGATAAGAGTGTATAGCTGTGACCCATTCTTCTCTAACACCTTTCGAATACTTTTTGTTCTCAGTGAAACAGAATTTCTGCAGTTCCAATTTGTGAAATGCTTAATTTGCTTTTGTGAAAATTAGGCCATTTTGGCATTAGTCTGAGATGCTTCTAGTATTACAGAAGGACTAGCTGAACTGTTTGGGTTGTATTATCCAAGTGTGGAACATAAATTAGAGCTGTAGCTAGTAATAAGTAGTGCAGTAATTTTGCGGTGCATGTCTTCTTTTGTTTTGATTCTGTTCCAATTGCTAAAATGGCTGAAGAATTTGGGTGGCATTATGTGTACTAATCAAAATAATCACCCACATGAGGAAGAGGATTTGAGTTCTGGTGAACAGGAGAAATAGAAAGGTTAAGCAAGGTAACAGCAAGTTTGTATTGGCACAGAGATTATATTTTGAGGAAGAAGTAGTGCACGTTGTTTTAAATGGGATTTAGTAGGTCACGTGCACTCCTGAACACCATCGTTATTATAATCTCACAATACCATAATAAAAACTTAGTAGTGTGGATTTATAATGTAATTCCCTGTGCTGATGATGGAGAAACTATTTCAGTCATCTGCCCCAAGCCATATTTTTTCACTTAAGGTAGATTGTTGGACTGAATTTTGGTTATGGCTTTGATACCCTTGGTGCTTTCTGTGCTTCATTGAAACTGAATTTGAGACTAGCAAAAAGGCTCTGAGGCTGATGCTTATTGCTGTAGAGGATGATTAACTGGTGATAGGGACCTTCAAGACAAGTAGAAGATTCATGCTCCTGATGGCCTTTTCCTGCTCGTAATATGTGTGCCTCTGGATAACCATTATCTGTAGAGGAAGCTGCATTATGACTACAACTGGTATGCATTGTACGTGAGTTTACACAAAGCCAAGCCTCATTAAAGTTCTTTGTCATCCTGCCTGAGATGAGATTCATAATTTATTTGTTTGATCACAGATTAATGGGGCTGGATTCATTCAAGTGTTATTGCTGAAATTTCCCTTTTCCATTGATTTTAGTCTTAAGCAAGAGGGGTTTTTTGTTTTCCGAGTACGTGGTTTAAAAAAAAATGGGATATTCGCAATATTGCAAGGAGGTACATGATTTATGAGAAATGGGTAGCTTCTGAAGCCACAAAGTGAAAGTAAGTGTTCAGGTGTAAGTGCTGCCTTCTTTAGTTCACTGTAAAATTGTGAAAATTGACTGACTTGGAAGTAACTCTGAAGAAGTCACCTAGCCTGTTCTGCACTGTTGCCAGAGTTAATTAACATAGAAATGATGCCTAAAATATGTATAGCCTAGCTTTGACCCTGTGATCAAAAAACCCCACACTTTTCAGTGATGGCTTTATCCAGTTCCTTTCTTTGTTAAATATTAATATAAATAAATATATAAATAAATAAATGTATTAAAAGCTGGTATTTTTGAACCTCATAACATGTTATGCCTCTCTGCTAATATTCTGCTGTAGCTGATTGGGAAGAAACAAGTGCCGGAGATTCTAGATCCGTGTCCATCCCTATATGGATGTTGTTGCTAGACACGTTGTTTCGCCGTTTAAATGGCACACACCTAAATTTCTGTGCTAGCTGAATCTGTCTCCCAAGAACTGGAAGAGTAACTTTGGACTTTTGAATTTTAACAGGTTTCCATCTGAGCGCCACTGTGGTACCCCCACAGATGGTGCCACCCAAAGGTGCGTACAACGTGGCGGTGATGTTTGATCGATGCAGGATCACGTCATGCAGCTGTACCTGCGGAGCTGGGGCAAAGTGGTGTGCTCACGTCGTGGCGCTCTGCCTCTTCCGGATACACAATGTAGGCCTTTAAATACAGTTCTGCTCTCCCCTAGGCATCTTCTCTGAGTCTCTCCTCATTACAGTTTTATGCAACATGCACTCTCTTTAGGGAAATTGTTCTTGGCACTCCTTTTGGTTACAGATTGTGCAAATGTGTGCTCACAGTTGCAGTCTGCAGAGTGAATTGTCTGAGGCTCTTAACTGCAGAATGTCCTTTAATAATGTGTGAATTGCTAAGGGTAGATACAGAGTCCTTTTTGGCCCCTTCCTGTTTCTCATTTAAATGCTAGAATTACTCATTCTTTCTTCAGTTCTGCAGGGAGTGAAAGGTCACCAGTAGTTAGTCTTTTATTAAAAGTCTTTGTAAATATGGGATTTGAAAGCTCTTTCTTTCGGTTGTTTGATCATTCAGAGTGCAGAAGGAAAGTAATTTTGATCACTGTTGGCCTTTATGTTCACCAGTTCATTTTGTCGCATACTGAGGCAGATAAGTGTCATTTTGACTTGTAGATTTCAAACAGTCAGCTAAGTTTATGTTTTTCTTTGGCTGCTTGTATTCTGTGTGGCCTTGTATAGAGTGAAAAGTAGGCGTTTCTTATCCCAACAAGCTCCAGGTGAAAATGTGTAGAATCAACATAAAATACACAAGTTGAGGGTTCAGTCTTGCATACAGATTAATTTCCTCATTCTTTGGGAAGTTGAGAAATACATCTTAAGGAAGGATTAAGCTTGGATGATTGAAAGGAACAGAAGATTTTCTGCTGTCGCAGAACATTTTATAGCTAACATGCTTATGATCAACTCCAGATTCTTAAATAAGTGCTAATAACCTGCTGAAGCTTGTTAATATTTCACAATGGACAATTGTAATAGGCTTAAATTGATACTCTTGTGAAATCATTGGAATATTGGTATACTTCCTGTATTTAGGACTGGAGAGTTGGCAAAAAAATGGGTTCTGCTTTGAATTATTTGTTCCAGTTTTAAAAGGTGGGTATGGAGAGTGAGGATAGGAAACAAATTTTCATTTATATTATTTACACTCAGAAAGTTTGGACCCTGTGTAAGATAAAAATCATTCTTTTTCCCTCCAATCCTTTCTTCTACCTGAAAAATGATAGTGAAAGGATTTTCAGTGTTTGTATATACTGACTGCTGACACTAGCAAGTTACAAGACAAGGTACATTGCTTTATGTAGACAAATCAATATAAGAAGCATCTTTATTATCAAACTGCTCTTGCCTGTTTCCAGGTTAAATTTTAGGTAGGTGCCATTTGGGCATTTTTTATTCTGTGAAGTTAAAAAGCTTAAGAAACTAGTGGTGTGGTTTTTTATCATCTAAGTTGTTCTAAGATATGGAAAGAGACTGATTTTAAGATTGAAGAAAAAACCTCTAATGAGATAAATGAGGTGGTTGGGATTCTGTGAAACAGCCCCCCACAGAGCTGGCTGGTTTGCCAGAAGCTTAAAGAATAATGTCCTGTTTTAGAGGTTTGTTTGTGAAATCTCTGCCAGTATTTGTGCAATTGCTAGCAACAACAGATCTTAAGCACAGCTGTTAAAGCAGTTTCCTTGAAAAGAAACTCTTAAAAACAGTTTTTATAAAGCCTAGACAGCTTATTTGCATCTTATCTTCAACACACCACATAATTACAGAAAAAAAAATTGTCCATCAAGACCAAGCATGATATGCATCAGCATAGCCACTGTTCGTGACACTTCATCCATTCAGTGGACACAGCTTCATTAAGTCTGACCTGTTAATGGCAGTTTATATCTCCTTTTCTTTCTTCAGGCATCTGCGGTGTGCTTACGAGCACCTGTTTCTGAGTCCTTGTCTCGGCTACAAAGAGACCAATTGCAAAAATTTGCTCAGTACCTGATCAGTGAACTTCCACAACAGGTAAATGGGGACAATCGATAGGACTGACTTTTTGTTAAATTCAGTTATCTTTATTCTGGGTGAATTTATATGGGTTTTTTTGTTGCAAGATAGCCAGTTATGCTATTTGATTGTGGGTTGCTGGGAAGGCTTTCAGTTCTTGCCCTTTTCAGGTTTGCCATTCTATTATTTGACAATTGTCTATTGCAAAGTAAAAGATTAGAAGTGTCTTAAAAGGAGAAAGAAGAGTGGTGGCTATTCATATTAGCATGAATATGCGCTTAGCTTGTGGAACATCAAACACAATAAAATAAATCCATGGTGGTGAAAAACTTAGGTCAGAACAAATCAGGTTGCTGCTTTTTTGTGTGATTGGTTAGTTAAGTGGAGAAGACTACCCAGGGGCTGTGTTGCGTATGCCTTAGGTGGGCCCTTCCTAATGCACCCAGCTGGTGACCTTTTGACTTCCCGCAGTGCAGCTTCTTGGTGATTCATAAGAATCATTTGGGTTATGGAAAGTAATGGATATGAAATTCTGTTAGTCAAAGGCAAAATCTGCTCTCTTATTCCTTTAATATCTATGTTGTTCAAGGTCAGGTCATTTATATCATCTGCCTAAAATGCTTGCACAAAATACACAAGAATACCTAAGTGATTGTGAAATGTTTGCTTTAAAAATATAAGGGCTTGGCAACTTTTTTATGCTGGTTCAACCAAAGGAGATTGAAAAAAACTGACCTGCATGGGTATCTGTCATGTTTCAGTAGTGTGTGCATGTCTTAAGTAGGAGTTAGATTACTGTCAGCGTGTGCCTAAAATTCATATCATGGTGCTGTGCTTGGGACACTAAGATATTCTATTGCTAAAACGTCCTCTAAATTTCCTACAGAAATACTAATCTTCTTATGAGAGGAAATAGAGGAATCATATCATATGAAAGTGATAGAAAAATACTGCTTTTTTGTTGCTGAGAGTTCAGCATCAATAGCGTGTGCTTCTTGCTGCATTACGAAACAGACAAAGCTTTTCTTCTCTCCTTAAGGACTCAGAGCTTTATGTCGCATAGTCTGGTGCTTAATAAAGGAGGGTTTTGAAAGGCTAGCAGTGGCATGGTGGTTGTTTTCTGAATGGCATGTGAGTTGTTTGCTTTCAAATATTCTGTGTCTGCTCCTTTTTGCAGGGTTGCATTATTTCTCCTTCGGTCATGTGTACCAGCTGTGCGCCCAGGAACATCTGGATTATTTAATTTAATTATTACTATCTTGCCAGATAATCTGATGGATGCTGCCCAACAGAAAAGTTTGGGGTTTATTGGCAGATGCATCTTAACCTGAGTTGCGTAATTCCCGTGAAAAAGGCGAGGCACACCCCAAACTCTTCTAACAGTCTCATTCCCGGTCTTCGAGATTTCTGAGAGGAGATAGATACTCTGATACCTTGGGACCCCATATTTTGACTACATGATGTAGAATTAGAGTAGGCTGTACATGATTCTATTTTATCCTTATTTCCAGCTTGTGAATTAAATTATGGTACAGTAATATAATGCTGAATTACTTTCAATTGTAAAGGGAAGGTGGTCTGTAGGAATGCAGCTAGATAAGGAGATGTTTTTCAAAATCTCTGTAGAAAGTGTTTTCCGTATCTATGAAAATGTCAGTGATTCTGAGCAGCTGGAACTTATTACCCAGTTCTTCTCCCAAGAGCTATTTCCCTTCATGAAGCCAGTACTCCTATTCCAATTAAATATTAATATCTTGGCAAAAATGCCTGAAGGAGAGTCACTGCAGGTCCCTGATACTTCAATCTTAAGGTGTGATGTTGCCTAGACCTGTGACTTTTCTGTTTCATGGTGACTTACAATACATAGCAGTGGAAAAAGGTACAAGAATAGCTTAATGCTGAGTTTGTTCCTTCAGGTGACTCAAATGCAAAATATCCTTCTGAAGCATTGTTTTTCTTCCATCTGTTTGAGATGGGTCTGTATTATTTGCAAATATAGGTGTACTGAATGTGCCTTGCTTTACAGTAAGTGTGATCTTTAACCTCAGCTGTTGTGCGGAGGGAGGTGGAGGGATATCAATCAGATGTTCCGCTGCAAGTCATTTAAATCCTAACTATATGCCTAGCCTGTTGTAAGCATGCATGCTAAAGGCTAAATGGATCTGCGGTTTTAGCCCAGACTTAGTTGGGGAAAAAACACATTCTGCTATGCATTTTTCTTTCAAAAAGAGCACGTTAAGGGTATATCTACTTAGGATTTTGCAGTCAGGTGTGAACCTTTCCTGCTTATGCTCTGAACTGTCCAGAAGCTATGATTGCATTGGTTTAGTGCTGAAATTGCATTAGTTTACTACTGAGTCTGAGTTAATGTATATATGGTCTCTTTGCTAACAGGATGGTAAATAAGCTAAAGTCTGCCCAAAAAGTTATGTATAGATGTAATTTATAGTTTGCTCCTCTGTTCCCATTAGCTTGGGTTTTAGAGAAATGATTTAGGAACAAGAAATAAAGAACATTCAAAGTGCAGGAAAACGGTGACCTTGACTGCAGTCACTATCTCTCAAAATTAGCTGCAGTATCACTCTCTGGGCTCCAACTCCTCAAGAAATGAGAAGGGAGCTAGTAACCTATGATGCTTTTGTTTACTTCTTAGGGTGTGAATGTAGGAAGTAAGCCTTGGATGTAAGTTTGCTTTGAGAAAAGGAGAGGAGAAAGTGTAACAGCTGGTTTGCTCTTGTATAATCTTTAGCACCCTCTATAGTCCTTTCTGAAAATATGACTGTGTGTATTTGATATTTCTGGAATTATGAGAGTGCTTCAATCAATATTGAAAGTTTGCTTCATGGTTTCAGATTCTTCCAACTGCTCAGCGCTTGCTGGATGAGCTGTTATCTTCTCAGTCTACTGCCATCAACACAGTGTGTGGAGCCCCAGGTAGCCTTGATATATCTTATTTCAGTAATCTGTGTCACAGATAGTGGATATATTTCCATTGTGTTGAGTTTCTGAACTGGTCTGTTACCATGTAGCTGGGATTGCAGGTGGAGGTCAAGGAAAAGGGGTAGGTACAGGCACTCGCGTGTGTATATGGCACAGCAGCAGGCACTTGCTGGTGTAATGGACGCCTCAGAGTGTATGCAGAGGAAGGGAGCATCAGGCAACGCACCTTTCTAACAAAAGATTTTTCTTTTTAAGTTGGTGTTAATTCCTGGAAATGTTGATTGGAGGGGACCTCTCCAACCTCCTGCTTGAAACAGGACTGTTTGCAACACTAGATTGGGTTAGCTGTGGCTTGGGCTAGCTTAGCCAAGTCTTGGTTACCAGAGACGTTACAGAGTATTCCTGTTTTAGTGCTGCATTACCCTTTTGGTCAATAATTTTTTCCTAATGGCCAATATGAATACCCTTTTTTATCATCTACTACTACCAAAAAGAGTTTGTCTGCATTGTGTTTGTGATTCCAAGTAGTTGTAGGCTGTTAATGATGACCCCTCACCCTCTCCTTTTTAGGTGAAAATAGCCCATCTTCCTCAATCTCACCTCGTAGGTCATGTGCTCCATGCCCCCAACTATCTTGATACCTTTCTACCATATCTTCTCTGGTTTCTCAGTATCATTTCCTGGTCTGGGGGACCCAAAACTGGATACAATATTCCAGGTGTAACTTTACCAATGCCAGGTAGAGGGGGATAAAATAAGTTCCTTAAATCTGCTAGCTGTGCTTTTCTTAATATAGCCCAGTTTGCAGGTTTGGTTTTTTGTTTTGTGTTTTCAGTGAAAGTTTGCCATTGGTTTATGTTCAGCTTGGCATCCACTATAATCACGAAACCCTATCAGCTACTCAGCCATTTGGTTTTCAGTCTGTACTGATGCATGGGGTTTTCTGTCCCAGGTACAGAAGTTCACATTTTTCCTCACTGAACTTCATGAGGTTTCTGTTGGCACAGTCCTTGAATTTCTCCTGGTCCCACTGGTTGTAGTGCTGCCATTCAACATGCCAGCCATGTCTCCCAGTTTAGTGTTATCAGTGGTTAAGGTAATGTTACGATAACACGTTGAGATAGTTCTGAATAGTGAGTTCTGCAATGGGTGAAATAAACTGAGTAATACTGCCTGTGTGCTCCCTATAATCGCTGTGGTTGGGCACACAGAGGAAATATACCTTCAAAGCCTGCAGACTGTATATGTGTTACTCTTTTGTCAAGATCCCACTGCTGGACCCTCTGCATCAGATCAAAGCACCTGGTACTTAGATGAATCTACTCTGAGTGACAACATAAAGAAAACCCTTCATAAATTCTGTGGACCCTCCCCTGTTGTTTTCAGGTAAACTGTTTCCCATTGAAGGGAAAATGTGATATTCATGTAATCTGTAAGCTCATTCACTGTGTAGCCTGTACCCTTATGTGATGCTGTGGACTGAAGGATGCGTAGTTTCGTGGTCACACTTCTAGACTCTATTTTCGCATAGCTTGTCCAATGTTATTTCAGTAGAGCACACTGTATTTGCACAATACCTTGCTTGTGTGGTATTCTCAGTCTCGTTATGCATCCTGCCTTAGGTTATGCATGTCTGTCCCATTTAAGGTGCAAATATACTTCTGGATGTAGAATATACTCAGGATTTTGTATAGCTATGCTTGATTTAATTTTTTCTCATCCCTGCTCTTCTGTTTTATCTACAGTGATGTGAATTCAATGTATCTCTCTTCCACGGAGCCACCAGCTGCTGCTGAGTGGGCCTGTCTCCTGCGTCCCTTGCGAGGAAGAGAGCCTGAAGGAATCTGGAACCTGCTTTCCATTGTGCGGGAGATGTTTAAGAGACGGGATAGCAATGCAGCTCCTTTGCTGGAGATTCTGACTGACCAGTGTCTCAACTATGAGCAGGTATTAAAATCTCTTTGCTCTGGGGGAGAAAATTCTGGGGATCCAGGCTGAGCCACTGACTGGTGCCATGTGCCTGTACAATCCATAGCTGAATAAATTTTTTTAACCGTCTGTATGCATTATGGGCATGTGCTTCTCTATGCTAAAATGATGTTACAGTTTGCTCTTGTGCTGATTTGGTGATGTCCTGGTAACACTATATCCCCAAAATACCTCAGTCCTTTTAACATGAATATATGGAGTCTGAAGTCTTGTTCAACATATTTGATTTGATTTCTGCCCAGTGAAGGTGATTTATTTTAATGGTTTTTTTCTAAACAAAGTACATGACATATGAGCTGTCATTTTGATAAAAACTAAAGATATATGTTGGGTGCTAGAATCTCAGATTCTTTTGTTATTTTTGTAGAAGATATCTCTTGATGGGTTTAAGTAATAAATTTTTTGATATTTTTTTAAATAATGTTAGGAAAAAGGTTTCCTTTGACAGTTCAGGACACTGATCTCATTCTGTAATATAAATTGCAGTGTAAGTTTCCTTATTGCTCTATCACATACCTCAACTTTGAGCAGGGGAAAGAAAATGCTTCATTTATCACATTTGTTCACTTTATCCCTCCAGGTGTGAAGGCCTCTAGTAAGAGAACCTCCTGTGAGTGTTTTGTTCTGTGGGCATGTGCCTTCTCATCAGAGAAATTTTGAGAGGCCCTTAGTTCTCACAAACCAATACTACTTTAATGCTCATAGTTATTTTGGAGTCAGATGAAAACATGGTTCTAGCTACAGATCCCGTTTCCTTGTGGTTATGAGGATAAGTGAGAGCAGGAGACGAGACGTTGGCCACAACACAGCTCCACTGAACATTTTCTTCTGCAGATAACCGGGTGGTGGTACAGTGTGCGAACATCTGCATCACACAGCAGTGCTAGCGGGCACACAGGACGCAGCAATGGCCAGTCAGAAGTAGCTGCTCATGCCTGTGCAAGTATGTGCGATGAGATGGTGGTTCTTTGGAGGCTGGCTGTCCTTGATCCAACTATTAGTCCACAGAGGTGAGCACCAGAATCAGATCCAGTCCCTCATTTATTTCTGTGATATTCAAGCACACTCAAGAGTTTCTTCCTGTAGATGTCTTGTGTTTGTATCATTACCTCGTTACCTATTCAACCATTAGTCCTTCTGGACTATGTGCTATGTAAGGTTCAAGAGCACTATAATTACTTTAGATTTTAATTGCTATTGCTGCTCACTTTTAGCAGCATCATGTAGTGTGAATAATTTGTTTTCTGAGAGCTCTCTTTTACGTATGAGTGTAATTCTGCATTTCAGTGTCCTAGTGGAGAACATTTCATTGAATGATAACACTGGCTACCAATAAATTTTAATGCTTTCTAAATTTAACTGTTCAGCAGTTTAATGGATTTCTGTTTAGCCCGATCATTGACTGTTGTCTATTTCAAGCTGAACCATTTCTTGCTTTCTGTGCTCTTAGGGAGTTTATTCTCTGCAGTGTATTGGTAAACAGTGTCACTGGTGTATGATTTTCAGTCAGTGTTTTCAATTGTCTGAGGAAAAATTGTGAGGCTTCTGCAGGTTTCTAAACCATATTGTGCCTTCGTAAATCACTGCCATCTTTATTTAGCACTAGTTGAATAGCAGTGGTGGTACTGAGGACTTGTGTTGAGATACTGTGGTTGACATTGCAATAACTTGTTTTGTATATCTAGTCTACAAAGTGTGTTGTGTAAAATGTACTGAATTAGTTTAATGTGCTATAAGTGCTCAGAAAAAGTTTTTTAGAACAAATGAAAACAGGATGGTATTTTTCATACAGTTACACATTAACAGGATTTGCTTTCTGTGAATTGTTGTGTAACATTAATAAAATGCCCTATCTATGTCAGGTACATCAGGGACACTAAAATGGATGCAGTTTCTGTCTTGTACAGTTTACAATATGAAGTAGCTAAATATAGGAGATGAAGACAAATCAAAAACTGTAGGAAACAGGGAATGAGGCTTAAAACAAACACAAACATCAATCAGATCACTTAGAAAAACCATAAAGGTTTTGGCTTTTAATAAAGTATGAAGTTGTGCTATGTGTTCACGTTTGAGTGATTTGGCGCAGTTCAAATTTGCTCGGATCTCCTACTTGAGCTCATGCATAATTGAAATGCTCCTGCTTGATTACCTATTCTCTTGGCGCTTGAATAGTCACCAAGAAGAACCCTCTTCTACCCACCCTTGCTATTCTTTCCAGTGAATCACAAGGAGACTTGCTACCTCATTCCTAATTCATTGCCAGCTCTCATCCTTATGTTACCTTTCCTGAGTAGTTCCCCCTTCTTTTTCCTTCTGAAAATCCTCTCCTTGATTAAGCCCTACCAGTCTGCTCCCTCATTAATTAATTTCTTTAATGGACGAATAGAAGCAGTCCATTTTGGTTAGACCCTTCTGTCCTAATACCCTTTGCACCTAAATTGGGTCACCCTGTTTTGATTTGATTTTTTTATTCTTTTGCTTTTGATAGGAAATCTGAGAGGATTGAAGTGTTGGGCTTGTACCTCAGATCTCTGAAATCTGTGGCAGAAACAAGATGGCAGTTGATTGAGACACTTGGTGCAATTTCTAGAAATGTCTTTTCCTATTCTTGGATTAGATCACCCAAACGTGTAATCCACTTAGACTATGTTGCTCATATGCTTAGGCCCTACGTGAGATTTGGAGCTGGGAAATGCGGAAATACTTTGTCCTTCCCATGGTAATATGGGGCATGGGACTAACTGCTGTGTAATTTAAGTCTATATAACCTTACCAGCTTGCTTCTTCCTCAGAGTTATTTGAACATCAATTATTTTTGTCTTGCTTGTTCTGTGCCTATGGCTTGCAACAGTTTATTCTCCCGAGGACAGCCTGCTAAATCCTAAATTAAATTGTTGGGCTCTAGATAAGCATATCAGTGTAAAGAGATAAGTTCCTGGGAGGTAGATTAGGTGGTCCTGTCTGGCATTGTGCTTCCCTGGGTAGACTGTTTAGATTGTACTTGTGAACGTCTTGACTGGAGTTGTTCACAGGGCCGTTTCACAGCTGCTGCAAACTGTTTTATGAATGATTCCAAGAGCAGTTCCCCATGGCACTCTCTGGTCTCAGACTGCTGAGGCTCACATTGCTAATAACTTATCTGGGGCAGTTAAGCAAACAGGGCAGACAGTATTTCATTTTAAACTTTCCAGTTTGTATCGTGCTTTCATGTTGGTACTGTTCGCATTTTGTTTCTCTATCATGGGCCCGTCTAGGACTTGGTTGTTAATATACCTGTTTACTTTTTTTCAGCCTGTCTTCTTACTAATGCTGTCTATACTTAATTCAGCAGAAGATTTTTCTGACCAAATGGAGTAGGTGTTCTGTGGGTTAAGAGGTAGTTTGTCACAGGTGCGTTTTGTGTCTGCTTTCTAACCTGTCCTCTTACTTCTTCTCTTAGGCGCAGGGACCTTTGCTTACAGCTCAGACAGTGGCAGCTGAAAGTCATAGATAATGTTAAGAGGGGTCAGCACAAGAAATCGCTGGAGAAGCTCTTCCAGGGTTTCAAGCCAGCTGTGGAAGCCTGCTACTTCAACTGGGAGGAAGCTTATCCCATTCCTGGGATCACATATAGCAGCACTGACAAGAAGAACTCATTCTGTTGGGTAAAGGCCATCCAGCAGAGGAGCTGCCGGTTGCAGTGTGCAGAAACTGCCTGTGAGGCTGGTAGAATCCATGGACAGGAGCCCGGGGGAACATGTCTGCAGCCTGGGGACAGGCTGCGTCCCTCTCCCCAGGAGCCAGCAGTTCGTCCGAAGGAACTTACTGGAAAGCGGAAAGTTGTCTCTGAAACGCCGCAGAGGGTTCTGAGACGACTTTCAGCAGAAGGTGATAAAGCTGTGTATAAGACTGCGGTGGGCAAAGCAAAGTTGCCAGTGAGCAAAGGCTTGACCAGTAAACATAGTGGGAAACGCCGCATGAGCAGTGAAGACAGCTCTCTGGAGCCAGACTTGGCAGAGATGAGCCTGGATGACAGCAGCTTGGCTCTGGGGGCAGAAGCCAGCAACACATTTAGTTTTACAGAAAGCCCACTGAGCAGGAGCTACAGGGACACCTTTGAGGAGGATGGTGGGGTGTACTTCTCTGAGGGACCTGAGCCTAGTGTCAGGAGCAGTTCCATGGCCAAGAAATCGCCCAAGGATCCTATGGGGGAAATGGGTAGTGGTGATGACGACCTGCCTTCTGCAGATGAGAACAGTGGTGGTGTGAGCCTGAAGCCAGAAGAAGTGGGAGAGAATGGTGCAGCAGGGGGAGGGGATGATGGAGAAGAGGAAGACGATTACCAGGTATACTATCTGAATCCACAAGAGGTAGCCAAGGAAGATGATGACAAAGCTGAAGGGGGAAATGAAGAGGAGCAGGATATATTTGCTGGTATAAAGCCTCTGGAGCAGGAGAACCGGATGGAGGTGAGCTGAATCTAGTTCAAAACGCTGTTTTGCAGTTTTACATATTGTATACATCACGGTGTTGCCACCCTCCTAGCTGTCATACTTAACCTCGTATGTTGTTAAATCAAGTGCTTAACTATAATTTCGTCATAACCCATTGTATCATAAGGTATCTACAGTCTTAATGCAGTGGTATCACACGTGTCTGTTTCCCGCAAACTTGACTCCCTATTTCTGTGCTAACTTCAAGTGTGTCCCAGTTTTAGCTGGTCCCATCTCACACTCCCGGATTTACAAATGTAGGCAAAACAGTGTGTGCTTTTTTCGTAGTCTCACTCTTGGAAATGGCAAAATTGAGCTGAGATTAAAAATAAGTAAGACCAGGACATGCCCAGCAGGAAAAAATCTAAATCCAACCACGTAAGCAGAAATTCTCTGGAAAGCCACAGGCAATCTAAATAGACTGTGTCACATCCATGTAATACCCTCAAAATATGTTTAGAGCTTGCACCTATATGAGCAAGCAGCTGAAATGGAGATGCATGGAAATAGTTATAGTCAGTCAGTTTGGGTTTTAATTTTTTTTGAGTTATTCTCTGATCTTTTGTAGCACTTGGAGGGAGGATGGGACTTAATCATAGAAGAAAAGGCTTTTTAGCAGAGTGCTTAAAGGGATGGTGGTGGAGGTCCAGGCAAGGAGGACTCTGAGAACACCTGCTGCAGAAGTTAATTGTGAATTGTGTTTGTAGAGTCTTTAAGACAAGTGGTTTGAGCAGACTAGCTCCAGCCTGGTGCAGTGTGGTTTGAATATGACCATCTGTTCTTTCTTGCAGATCCTGTTTGCCTGTGCAGAGGCCCTGTATGCACATGGATACAGTAATGAAGCATGCCGCTTAACTGTAGAACTCGCCAGGGACCTACTGGCCAACCCTCCGGATCTCAAAGTGGAGCAGCCACCAACTAAGGTAGAGAGAGAGCTTGTCTAGTTTTGGGGGTAGAGGGTAAGTTAGAAGGAATATATGGGATGGATACAACAGCATTCCCAGGCATTTCTCATTTGCTGTGATTCAGGGCCCTTCATTGATGCTTCCTCTGGGTTGTACTTCTCTGGATGTCATTAATGTGCCTAATCACTGTGCGTGTGTGGGTGAATAAAAGGGAGAAAGAAAATGAGAGGTTTGGAGTCTTCAGAAACTCAAATTTATTTAAAAGCTTCTTCACTTCTCCTTATACTTCAGAGAGAAGCTTGGTTTGTCTGTTAAAAGCTGCAGCTCCTTTAGGAATCTATTTTAAATCTCATTGAACAAAACACCCTGTTTAACATCAGCTTCAAAGGATGTTTTGTTTAAGATACCTGCTACTGTGTGCTATGAGATTATAGAGCAGCCATAAGAAGTCTTGATTTCTGTGAAGCTCTGTGCAGATGACCTGCCTGTTTCTTGTGGTTCTCTCCAAAACCTTAGCCTCCTACTTCATAATGTGCACCACTGGAAATGTTAGAAGTTTTGCAGTTTCAGAATAGAGGGTTGGAGAGGAAAGAAATAAGCATAAACTTCTGGAAAATCACTTGTAGTGGCACTAAGCGGTGTTTGTTGTATGGAAGTGTTCCCTTGGAAGGGACAGGCATGCAACATCTGCCTGCACAGCATTAGTCCAATGGTGGACATATGTCTTATCAACAGGCCAGCTCTTCCACTGTGTTGTGCTGGGGTGAGATAGAGGAAGGAATGATGTTCATCAGTAACCACTGGGATTTGTGATTCCTCAGCAAAGGGAATAAAATTTAAGTGTGTTTTATTCTTTCTCCTGTCTACTGATTATTGCAAAGGGTAGGAAGACAAGCATAGAATCATTTAGGATGTTTAGGAAAGTGTCCTGTGACAAATTCCTCCTCAAACAGGGCAAAAAGAACAAGGTATCAACCAGCAAGCAGACCTGGAT
>NW_008824648.1:2029982-2031070 GCF_000699105.1 Pygoscelis adeliae
AGCGGCTGGAGTACCACAACCTGGCCTTCCGAATAGGAATGTTTGCTCTGGAGCTGCAGAGACCACCTGCCTCTACAAAGGCTCTGGAGGTATGAAGCATCTCAAAAAGGCAGTATCCATAAGCAACATTGTGCTGCTTGAAAGCTTTTGCTCCTGTGGTTCCCATTTCGACTCCTGAAGTTTGGTTATGCTTTTTCCTTAAAATTGATTGCAGTGGGACTAAATGGATTGTGTGCACATCCCATTAGCACACGTTGACCTGCCAGAAAAATGATTAGAAGTATCACTTCATCTGGCATTGCCTTCATTGTTGGGAAGCTCAGACCTCATGTGCCAACAGGCCTTTGATTTCACATGAAGCTACAGCCTTGAAAATACTTAAATGTGTACAAAATCTCTTATGAATATATTATTTCGATTAGAACAGCTCACTTCTTATTTTAAATATGTTTCCAGTTTGCTTGGCTAATCTGGGGAAAATAAAGCCATTTGTAAATGGAATTGTCCATATTTGCATTGGTGAAATGATTTGAAACTGATTCCTTAGGGTGAATTGGTGCAATTGTTACATGTTTAAAAATTGTTGCGCTTGCTGATATCTCATTCATTGGCAAGTGAACATGTGCACTGTGCAGGCATATTATTTTGGACAATGCTTGATTACTATTAGGCTTCCTGTTTAGAAAAAAGAAGTGTCCAATTAAGACCTCACCTGTGTGATTTGCAGCCACCTTGCTTTTCACTGCAGGGTTGTGCAGTCCCTGGAGGTGTGTATTGTTGCTAGGTATCCACCAATTACACTTGTTACACTGATTATCTGTACTTCTTATGGTCTGATTAGAAGACTCTGAGATTGGCAGTCACTTGCTACCTAAAAGAAAACCATCACTTTCACATGTTAAGAATGGAGAGAATGCAGGAATGACACAGAGTAGTGAAATGTAAGTCTTCATCCTGGTGACATTGAATCATAGAATCATTAAGGTTGGAAAAGACCTCTAAGATCATCAAGTCCAACCGTCAACCCAACACCACCATGCCCACTAAACCATGTCCCTAAGCCGCCTCATCTAACGTCTTTTAAATAC
>NW_008824648.1:2031655-2046948 GCF_000699105.1 Pygoscelis adeliae
GCACTTGGCCTTGTTGAATCTCATACAGTTAATGCTGTATGCCACCCCGTGCTGTGCCCCTGTGCCCATTCTTCTGCTAGTCAGTCCCTGTTGTGTTGAATGGGTATATTACTTAACATAGCATCCTTTTTTCCTACAATTAAGAGTAATCACCTTTTCCACTGACTTATCCAGTCAAATGCTTCTCCTGATGTTCTTATGAAAGCTGATGCGTTTTTTTCTGTATGCAGCTCGAGTGATAATTCTAGTAAAAAAATTTGTGTATAAATATGAGGCAAGACTTGTATTAGACTTGAAAATCTGTGTTCTGTGTGGAGAGAATGGTAAAGGTGGATAGGGTGTTAAGAGTTGCTGTAATTTTATGATCCAATAAAAACTATTGCTGTACCTTACCATACGTATAGGGAAGAATGGTCCACTGCCCACAGGGCCTTTGCTGATGACAGCTTCTTCTGTTTCCTTGTGGATACTACCAGGTGAAGCTGGCATATCAGGAGTCTGAGATTGCAGCCCTCTTGAAGAAGATTCCCTTGGGCACTAATGAGATGAACACTATTCGAGGAAGAGCTGAAGAACTGCGAGAAGGGACATTATGTGATTACCGTCCTGTCCTGCCTCTGATGTTGGCTAGCTTTATATTTGATGTTCTGTGCACTCCAGGTACTGTCTGCATTGGCTTGAGTGTGCAAAGGGCACATTCTGGGATGCCAGGTCTTAAGGGGTTTTCCAAGAGAAACTGTCTTCTGTACAAGAACAACCTAATCTTGATTCTTCACACACTGTTGCTTGCTCTTCACCTCCATGTTGCTTTAGAGGTATTTTATGCCCCAATGGAATTATATCTCCTTCTGCTTACATTTGAAACCCACTGGAAACATACCACATTTAAGCACTCTGTGTGTGTTTGTAAAATAGTTATAAATGACTGACTTTTCTAATTTTATGCTGGTTGTATTCAGAGGAAGCTAATATAAATCTAGTATTTCAAAAAGAACACAACAACCTGGGATTAGAAGACTGACTTGGCAATATACTGGTTTGCAGCCTTCTGAGTTTAGAGAGGGAAAGGGAAAAAAACCCAAGACAGTGCTGTGGTCTTGAAACTGGTACCAGGCTAGGAATAGGACCACAGGAAGCTCTGCAAATTCAGAAAGCTCTCAGAAATGGCTTTTGCCTTGAGGTCCTAGTTTTGAAAGCTAAGCACTAATTCTCTTGTCTTCTTTCAGTGGTTTCTCCTACAGGCTCTAGACCCCCAAGCCGTAATTGGAATAATGAAATGCCTGGAGATGAAGAGCTTGGTTTTGAAGCAGCTGTTGCTGCTCTTGGTAAGAATCTTTTACAAGAGAAGTCTTTCTTCATCCATGTTCTGCATCCTGCCTCATTGTGGATGGTGAGAGTTAGTAGTTCATTCCAGTTTGGTGCAGAAATGAAAGTGTTTGCACAGTTTATCGGAACCAGATGCAGAAGGATTCTGCATGCCAGGGTTGAAGTGCCTTTGCAAAGCTGTGAAAAATTGAAGGGGGATAACGGGACAGGAACTGAATGTTCTAGTAGTGACAGGAATTTTAGCTTTCTTCTTGCTTTTTTGTCGCAGAAGATGTATTGCCTGGGCTTTAATGGAAATGGACAGTTTCAGAGAACAAAAGGCAATCATTTTAGAAGAGGTTAGACAATGATAGTGAAAGACTGCAGAAGTACTCTCAAGCATTATCATATAATTCAGGATCTTGGCATAATACTGGATTCTTGCATCATTTATCAGCTTCAGCAACAAAGCAGTGATTATATATATTATGTTGACAATACTGTATGCCTGTTTTAAAGCAGCATGCAAAAAGGAATAGAATGGATTAAACAAGGCCAGGCCTCTCTTGCCTCATCTCTGAAAGGAGGAAAATGAGTTCTTTATGGTGTATGAATGCTGGCTTGTAGCATGTGCAGAAACTGGAAAAGTTTGTTTCAAGATGGAGTTGTGGGCTTGCCTGAACTCTTTTCCCATGGCATATTAGGATCTGGTTGTTCTGACAGTTGTAGCAAGCTTAGTATTCTGGGGACAGACAGCAGCTCCTGTTTATTAATGACCTATTTCTGAAGTTAACAGAAAAATGGGGGGAAAAAAAAATCTTCTTTTGCCTGCGACAGAGAGGTGAATAAAATAGTCTGAGGTATAGATAGTGCTCAGGATGTGGTGTAGTCCCATGGGCTCACTTGTCTCTTCATCCCCTCTTTTCTGGCCCGCAGGCATGAAAACAACTGTCAGTGAAGCAGAACATCCTCTGTTGTGTGAAGGCACCCGAAGGGAGAAAGGGGATCTGGCACTAGCCCTGATGATTACTTACAAGGATGATCAGTCTAAGCTGAAGAAGGTGAGTTTCCCTTTAAAAGGGGAGAGGGAGATGCAGAGCAAACCATGTTTGGATTTTGATGGATTTGATAGTTTTGCCAGTGAGCATAAGTTGCTTTGTCATGTTCTGATGATTTATAAGCTACGTTGTAGCGTTTATATTCTTCCACTGATGCAAAATCTGATTGTGCAGTGGGCATTGCCCTGAAATTTCCATGGGTTTCTTAAGGTCCAGTTGGGAGATGCGTTCTCACTGCTTTTAATGCTTTTGCTTACCTGCTAAAACAAGTCCTTTGTCCCAGGGGTTTTCAGTGTGCACTGTGTGTGTGGTCTGGGGATTGATTCTGTTTTGCTGCAGGGACGCTGGCTTGCAGAACAATATATCTAGCAAAGCCTTTGTTTCTTAATCTCTCACCTCTGATATACTAGTTTAGTCCACCTGTGCCTTAACTTCCTATGTAAGAGAGAGAGTAAAACTCTACCCCCTCCACCCCAAAGGAGGAAAAAATATCAAAAACTGCTGAAGCTTTAGGAAGGGTTTTAATAATCTTTTATATTCAGAAACACTTCTACCCAGCAAGAATATTATTAGTGTCTTTCTGTCTACTAAAGTAGAACCACTTTTGCTATACTCTTCTACAGGGAATAACAGGGACGTTGTGATATCAGTCATCTGCAAATAAATGCTCTGTCACAGTCGTGGTGTTCATTTCGTGTGGAGAATGAACAGTAGAAATGGACAAACCCATAAAATGTGGTGATGCATTATTCCCCAATTACGTAATAAGTAAGGATAAGAAAGTGTTATTGTAGGCTGGTAGAAGGCAGTTTCTCTAGTGTCTGAAAGTCTCAGAAGGCTTTACCAGTTTCTGAGTAATGGTATGACAGGATTTTTTGGATGGTGAGCGAAGAATTTTGGTTACTTAAACAAGAACATCTAAGGACTGGCAGAACTAAATATAGAGTCCTCCGTTCTGTCCTTGGTGTACCAGAATTACTTCTGTATTGTGAGTTTTGGGTGCTTTCCAAGTAAAGGCAGTGGCTTTTTGAAGTGAAAATGGGGATATTACTGAGTACAAATGAATCTTTGCTTCTTCAGTAATGCTGGCCACATGGCTCTCAACTGTGCATCGCTGATCTTCAGTGCAGGAAGACGATGCTGACTTTCTAGAGAACAAACATTTTCTCTTTTTTCCAACCAAATGGAATTTATTGTCCACCAGGAAGCTGGTTTGGTACTTTCCCTCTGTGTCAGAGTGTAATGCCACCTGTTTTTTTGTTTTTTCCTTGCTGTTAAAGATTTTAGACAAACTCCTAGACAGAGAGAGTCAAACTCACAAACCACAGACTCTGAGTTCCTTCTACTCATCCAGCAAGCCTACAGTAGCAAATCAAAAATCTCCTTCCAAACATGCTGCCCAGTCCACTGCAGCGATCCAGCAGCTTCCAGGGACTTCTGTCACTCAGCAAGCTGCTGTAAGCACTGCAGTCCAGAGCAGTCCCGAGAACTTCGTGGAGAAGAGCGCACAGGGTAAGAGGTGCTGTGTAAGGCCTATGCTGAAACCCTTCTGTTATCAGTGCAAAACTGTCACTGTACATTTGTGTCTGTTTTGGGAAGTAGTCAGAGTGATTTATATTACCATCTGGCTGCTTGGTGGTTACTAGAATGTCATTCCCCTGTTACCTGTTTGGCTGGATCCATTTCAGTACATGTTCTTGCATAGAAATGCAAGCTAATTTTCAGGTTTTCCTATCTTGAGCCAGTTGTATAACCAGTTAACATAAAACTACTGTGACTCCATCTTTTAGGTTTGTATCACAGAGGTGCAGTATTTCAAAAAGTTACACACTGAGTCAGGTACCTTCCTGCAGGATAAATAACTAAGATTGCTGAAGGGCATTAGAGATAAAGGTGGTTTTCTTCAAGCTGTGCCTCCACTTTGGTGGCAAACATCACATATAGCAGCATTTGGTGGAAAGCAGATGCTCTCTTATCTCTTCCCAAAGAGATCAATACTAGCTGAGGATGACTTCAATAAGGTTAGGGTTGCTGGAGCATTTTTATTCTAAAATTTTTCTGTAGTTGCAGCAAATTGGCCCGGTCTCGGATGATATGCTTAATACTGAAAGAAAATTGAGATAATCCTGCTCATAAATACCACTCACTTTATAAAAATCCTGCATCTTCTGATGTTTATCTTTTTAATGGCCACATCTGGTTTTAGAGATACAGAAACAAATCATAATGTTTACCTTGTCACTGTCCTGTTTATGTAGAGAGCTCTCAGAGGTCCCCCTGTGAACCAGCTGTGGAGTCCACTGTCTTGAAACAAGAGGGAAAGGTCCCCAGTCGTCTGGCCCTTGGAAACCGAGGTGGATACAATGGGAGATGCTGGGGTTCACCTGTCAGGCAGAAGAAGAAACACACAGGTAGGAACTGACTAGTTCATACAGCATCTAGTGCTGTGCTAGGCAGCCTGCTGGGGTTTCAGCAATTCCCTTGCTCTTTCATTCCACTTATCAGCCTTTCCTGTACTACAGAAGCAGTTGATTGTCTCTGAGGTGTTTGGCAAGGAGAAATAGGTTTTGCTCCACAAATTTCCTGCCCCTGTCTGTATGGCAAGTTACCATACCTTTCTTGTGCCAGATGTGTTCTGGGTGATTGGATTAGATATCTGGAGCCGAATGATTGCCGGGCTCTGGGAGCGGAGCACTGTGCTCCTGGGTCCAGAAACAAATTCAGAGGAGCTGCTGCCTCTCTACACTTCTCTTGGGAAGGGTATAATTTAGAGGCTGAAGATGTGAAGAACCTTTGTGTAAATTGTGCAGCATATACCAGAAGGGTTTTCTTCATACTCGTACAATCTGTGGAACTTGACTTTGTATGTATATTTGCTTCTTGTTGTTATATTCTGCCACAAAGCTTGGCAGATGGAGTGAGGGGCTGGGGTGGTGTGAACGGGGAAATAAAGATACATTGTTCTGGGACTCTTCTGCTTTTTAATCCAAGAACTCCAAAATGACACTGATATCTATGGCCAAACTGACTAATTTAATCTCTCTTAATTTGCAAAGTTGAATGCCTGGCAACTGTAAGGCTGACTGTCACTGACACGACTGATCTTATTTGGGACTGTAGGTGATGTGGGTAGGAGTTTACCTACCCACATTACATTTACCAACCCTGGTGACATTACTGTGTTGGTTCTGGTGTTGTAGGCATGGCTAGTATTGACAGCAGCGCTCCTGAAACCACCTCTGACAGTTCTCCAACGCTCAGTCGGCGTCCGCTACGTGGGGGATGGGCAACAACATCCTGGGGCAGAGGACAGGACAGTGACAGCATCAGCAGTTCTTCAAGTGATTCGCTGGGATCTTCCTCTTCCAGTGGCAGTAGGAGAGCCAGTGGGGGAGCCCGTGCAAAGACTGTGGAAGTTGGCAGGTAATGCACAATACCAATGCATGGAGGCAACCTCTAGGCCTGATGTCAGGGCAAGTGTGCATCAGGAAGTACTTCCTTGGGAGCGTTTGCTTTGTTTCCTCTGGACCCTAAAGACAGGAACTCTGCACCCCGGCTAGTGAACTTGGGGTACTTGTCGCTGGCTGAAAGGTTCCTCTATCTTTTTCCTTTAGGTATAAAGGGAGGCGGCTGGAGAGCCATGCTCCTCATGTCCCGAACCAGCCCTCAGAAGCAGCTGCTCACTTCTACTTTGAATTGGCCAAGACAGTCCTTATCAAAGCAGGTGGAAACAGCAGTACCTCCATCTTCACCCACCCTTCCTCCAGTGGTGGGCACCAGGGACCACACCGCAACCTTCACCTCTGCGCCTTCGAGATTGGGCTGTATGCACTAGGGCTGCACAACTTCGTGTCTCCCAACTGGCTCTCTCGAACTTACTCCTCCCATGTCTCTTGGATCACAGGTTACAGCAAAACTTTATTGGGAAACTTGTTTTTTGGGCAGAAAGGAGAGGGGGGGAGGCGAGCTTATGCCCAAAAATGGTGATGCTGATGTGCTGTGGTATCCATGTAAGCTGGCTGACACAGCTGGCAGTACAAGCTGAGCACCAGTGATTTACATGGTGGTGCTTGTTTTGGCCTGGAAAGTTCTTGTGACCTGTTTCTTCTTGTTTGTACTGCAACATCCTTCAGTCCTCAGAGCCATAGACCACTTCTCACACAGAGACTGGTCTTAACTTCTCCTTTGGGGGAGCTCCTGAAGAGACAGACATTTGTCAAGTTTGAACATGCTCTTTGGCTGTGTTCAGGATTTCACTTTCTTCCTTCTTCTGTTTGCACCCAGACTACCTACTTTCTATCCACATGGCTTCTAGAGCCTGAAAAACACACCCTTGAAAAGTCATGTGTTCCTGACACGATGGAAATAGAGCGACAGTCCAGGCTGTGGTTTGTGGGTACTAAAATCAGCTATAGCAAGTTCCTCTCACTGCCTCAAATGCATCTTTAGCTTAACTTTGATAATGGTACCCTCACTCACTGCTTGCTTATTGAGGGCTCTTGCCTGTCCTCTGTTTTGGGAGGAAGAGCCTAAAGTTGACTTAGAGCCTAAGGGGAGCAACTGGGCTCTGTTGCTGCTCCTGAAGGAAGTGAGGAGTGCACCTCCTGTTGAGGGAAAGCTGACTGGAACTGCACTGGGCATACAGCGGTGTGAGAGTCTTCTCTTTTACTCTTAGGGCAGGCCATGGAGATTGGTAGTGCAGCCTTGAACATCTTGGTGGAGTGTTGGGATGGACATCTGACGCCCCCAGAGGTGGCATCGTTGGCAGACAGAGCTTCACGGGCCAGAGACTCCAACATGGTGCGGGCAGCTGCTGAACTGGCACTCAGTTGCCTGCCCCATGCCCATGCCCTGAACCCAAATGAGATCCAGAGGGCTCTGGTGCAGTGTAAGGAACAGGTGAGTATGACATGGGGACTGGCTAGCGCAAGCTGATTTTCGGCATCAAGGACGTGCTGTTACTTGTGGGATTGGCTCCTCTGCCACTGGACAGCCTTAATCCCAGTTCTGTGGATTTCTTATCTTTCATGAATAATTCTGGTTATTCTGCTGCATAATTGTGATCTGTCTGCTCCCCATAGCGTCAGTCATTTTAGAGCACCTTATACTTTTCTCCTGTTGTAGTTTTGCCTTCTTGTGTTTCTGGTTTTGCATTCTTCACTTCTGGTTTTCTTTCACTGCCCCCAGGACAATCTGATGCTGGAAAAGGCCTGTATGGCAGTAGAAGAGGCAGCCAAAGGAGGTGGCGTGTACCCAGAAGTCCTCTTTGAAGTAGCTCACCAGTGGTACTGGCTTTACGAACAGACTGTTGGTGGGACCCCAGCCCAGAGAGAAGGTGCCACTGGCCCCTGCAGTGCCAGTGGTGCACGGGCTGCCTCTGAAGCAGCACGTGGGTTGACAGACAACCGGGTGACCTCTGAGCCGACCACTGTAACAGTGGCAGCTGCGGTAACTGCGGCAGCAACAGTCATGCCGGTGATCTCTGTGGGGTCGACCATGTACCAGCAGCATACAATGGCAGGGCCAGCAATGGCACATACACACACGCAGGGCCTCCACCCTTACACCACCCTTCAGACTCACATCCCCTGTAATCCCCAGTATATTGGACACACTATCCAGCACATGCCGCGCCCAGCTGTCTTCCCGGTGCCTGGCTCAGCGTACCCGCAGGTGAGTTTTGCCTGTGCCTTGTTCATTTACGGTGACTTTGTGTGGCTGCTTCCAGGAGGAGTGCGTCTGACTGGGGAGAGCGTGGGGCTCAGACCTGCCGTGGCTTGAGATCTACCTTCTGCTCTCACTTGCCGATTTGCGATACTGACTTTGGCTCCTCAGCTCAGCTTTTGCATTATAAGGAGCCTTCTGTGGGTGCATGTAAAGTCTCAAGAGCATATAAAATATAATACATCAGTAGTTTTTAATTTTTATTGCTCTATAGTTTCTCAGAAGGCACCGGACAGAAAGCTTGTCTTCTTGAGAGCTTGCAGGCTAAATAGAGACTACAGAGGGAAAACCAAACAAAGGTTATTTTAACCTCTGCCTATTTTTGAAAGTTCTTGGAGTGGTTTTTTGCAAACTGATTAGATTTAAAAGGAGGAGGAGCAAGAAGATGTAATGGTCATGTGGTGCAACATAGTTTCTGTGCTGATTCTTCCTGTGCTTCCTCCTCCCTGTCAGACTGGACTTCGAATGCTCTGGGGTTTGTGTGGGGACATCGTGTTTTGGACTACTTCTAAACGGCCAGGCGAAGTAGACATGACTGTTACTTATTTTCTGTTTTAGGGTGTCCATCCAGCATTCATAGGAGCACAGTACCCTTACTCGGTAACAACACCATCATTGGCAGCTACAGCAGTGTCATTCCCTGGTGTGCCGGTCCCATCCATGACGCAGATTGCAGTGCATCCCTATCACAGTGAGACAGGACTGTCACTGTCTTCCAATGTAGCGAGTAAGTGTTACAGCCCTGGGCTGTGCATAGCATAGGTTTATTTACTGTGCATCCTAGCTGTACCCCAGTTGAGTCCTGCCCCTCATTGACCGCAGGTGGAACCAGGGTTCTTGCACTGAAGGGTTCTGACCAAATCTACCCCAGCCTAAAGATGTGCATGCTCGGGGGTACTGGGATTCATAATGGGGTCTGATTCAGCTAGTGGAGCTTTAATTTCTGTTTAGCTAAATTTCCAGTATGAGATTATTTTGGCCTCTCAGACTAAAGTGAGTTTGGAACCCTCCTGGCCTTTGTGACTTCTAACTTATTAGAGCTTGCTTCCCCCTCTCCTTAGGGCAAGATGAGCATAGATGATCTTGAGCAGGCTCTTGTGGTTCCTTTGGGTCAGATGACTAGAGAGTGCAGGAAGCAGGCAGCAGGCAGACTTCTGCTACAGTAGCACTAATAGATGTCTTTCCTGCCCGAAGGGATTGGAGGCAGCCAGTACCCGAAATGTGGAACTTCTGTAGAGAGGACAGGTGTTTTGGCAGGATCATGTCAATGGCAATCTGAATGATTGCTCACATATGGTGTTGGGGCCACAGTGTTGGTGAAGACCCATCAAGTAGTGTGCAGCACTGGAGCAGCAGATGTTGACTGAATTGTGGATGTGCTCTCATTGCCATGGGGTTTTGCACCAGTGGGTCATGGTTGACCCAGGCTCTGTTATCCCCTCACTGGAGAGGCTGTAATGTTTGCCTATTTGTACATTTGCTTATCAGTGCTTTGCAACTCACCAGGTGCTGGAAGACTGGTACGTGGGAAAGCACTTAGGAGCTGTGTTGTCCTCCTTCATATCCGGATTATCAGGAGAATCTTTTCAGTTATTTTTATCTTGCATTTTGATGCCAAAAAGCCACCACAAAAGCAGCTAGAATAGTCCTGAAAGCCCCAGGATCTGAAAAGCATCCTTTACTGACAGCCTTAGTCCTGGGCTGATGCTGTGACTCTTAATTGTGAGAAACCATTTCTGTACCACTCCAAAGAGTTATGAATCTTCCAGAACTGCTAACTCATCCTAGAGCACTTAAAATAACGAAAGGAAGAAACAACTCCACCCTTTCCAGTTGCCATTGTTTGTAGCTTACATAAACTTCTGTTCTCAGTTCTTAAAATACTGTTTCACTGTTCCTGGAGTACGTAATCATGTGATGATGCTTGAGCTCTGGCAACAATTCAGCTCATTCTTACGGGTTATTCTCCTTGGCCAGACTTCAAATGCAGCATGGATTTTGCCCCACTTTGTGGGTTGTTTGGCACTGTGTGCCTGCTTGGTTGAGGAGGTCAGACAGATCTTTCCTGGGAGGCATATTGTTCTCAGGTATTCAACTACTCACTAGTAAACATTTTAAAAAAAATGCTGGCGGTGGCAGGGGAAGAGGAGAAATCGGAACTTGGAGCATTGCCCAAGCTGGTGTAGTAGCACCACAGAGAAGCTGTGAAATAAGGGTACCAATGTGCACGCACCTAATGGCATCTCTGCTCTGGAATTCTCGGACAAACCTTGCTTTTTCCTCTCCATACCTTTCTCGAGACGGAAACTTAGATAAACTTGAGTCCCTTGTCAGAGTACAGCTTACTGGCTCAGTATTAACTGTTGTCTATACAAGGTTAGGTGGTACAATGTAATGGATTTTCCTGTGATTTCCCTTGATTTTGCACATGCTAGTTAAGAGTCTGAAGGTGACAGCTTCTCAAGTTTCCGTACTGTTTTTGCTGTTGGTACGCGCTGCCAGTGTATGCAATGGCTGTTCTTTCCAAGGATGGATTGGAGGCTAGCTGCCAGTAACATTCTTCCTGCATGGTAGCTGGATGGAGCCATAGCTGTCTTACAGCAGAAGTGGAGGAACCTCACAATGTTGGACTTTTATCTTTGAGTGACTTAATACTGCTCCTGCTCAATGATTTTCCTCAGCAGTTTCTCATCAGGTGTAGACATGCACATGCTTGTTTCCTTGGACAAGAAATCAGAACCAGACATGTCATTTAATAATAGCAAAGACCTTTGAGACAGCACATGTATTTACATGTAAAACATGGATGATATGCATGTTCATGGTATACTGCAAAAGAGATGGACAACCGTGTAACTGACCCCCTTCAGGCCCTACTTGCAAACGAAATAGAGATATTCCTGGCCTATTGTATTTCAGTTGTATGTCTGTAGTTTTTGGTTGCTGTATTGTTCTGTTTAGGGGAACAGAACACTACATTGTCTGGGGCGGTCAGGTGAGGGAGATGATGGCCCAAGTAAACCTTCTTTTAGGCTGGTGGTGGGTCCTAATGCTGCTGTTTTGCTCTCTTCAGTAGGAAGTGTCCATGCAGGATCAACGTTCCCAGCGATTCAGGGGGCTTCCTTGACAACTCTGTCCTCACAGCCCAACTCCCTTGTTACAGGGGGTTTTCCTGCCGAGGATGAGCAGCACAGTCAGCCTGTGAGCCCCCAGGGTCTGCACTACCTCCACTCCGCATACCGAGTTGGTAAGGACGGCCAAGTGGGTTTCTATGGCCCCTTCGAGAGGGATTCAGGGCAAGGCTGCAGGTTTTCACTATCATTTGGCAATTTGCTACTGCACCGGTTGGGGGTGATGGCATCTTAGCTACATGGGGAAAGCCAGGTCATGATCATATGTGGAGGCTAAAAATGGAGACAAAGCAATAGAAGATTGAGCAGTTGCTGTTGAGAGCCATCAGAGTAGAAGAGAAAACTGAGTGGGTTAGAGCTGGGAAGAGTCTTGCCTTTCAGCAGGTGTATGCAAAGGAGTCTGGATAGGGCTCTGAGGATGTGGTTGTGTAAGTTGTGACTGTGCGAAAAAATGGAGTTCAGCTCCTGCTCCTCATGGGTTGTGCAGGCACACCTCTAGTTTAATAATACCAGTTGAGTCTTCCGAGGCACAGAGGGATGTGCCCTGTGCCTCTTTAGCTAGATTGTTGAAGACTGACATGGAGGGAACTTATATTTTGTGGGGAGTGGGTATGTAGTTAGCATTCTTTTCCCAGTCACACTGGTTATGAGGAAATAGAGTCTCTGCCTGAACTGCAATTGGTACAAGGATATCAGTCTTGGGGTTTGTGATTGAGCTTAGACTGCAGTAAGCTACTCGTACATAGTCATGGTCCAACCCAGTGGATACTTGGGGAGGGAGAAGGGAGCCTCTAAGATAAGCAAAGCCAGCCCAGGGCAGCAAATGAAGAGAAGCAGCAAGAAAATGGAAGGAGGGCTATCTGGAGGTTGCTTGAAGTTTTTTTTGTTGAAAGCTAGAGTAGAAAGTACTTGTTAGACAGAAAGGGGTGCAGATGTCATTGGAAACATCGCACTGGTAAGTGGTAAACCATGAAAAGCATTTAGTAGTCTGAATAACAGAGAAGGGGGTGGGGGAAGAGGGTCTGGAATATCAAGACATAGTGCCTGCTGGTATTTTAAAACTTTTTAAATGGGTGGATTTGCGTGAAGAATGTAGTGGAATAAGTGAAATGTTTCCAGATTGGCAATACTGCAGCTCAGCATTGGCTTGTTGTCTTGCAGCTGAGTAGGTTGATGTGGGTAGCTTCTCTGCTGCAAAATTTGGAGCAAATGCATTGCTTTCAGGACACCTCTTGTAGTGCAGCCTTTGGGGCTATCTGCTTGACCCTGCTGTAGGTGCTAGCAGAGTCTCTCTTTGCAGCTCTAGTGAGGTGTGATGGCAGTGCAGATTTCCGAACCTGGAGCAGCAGATCCAGATGTTCTTGCAGATACTTCCTGTGGTGAGAGGCTCCAAGATGGGCCTTTTGTTTCTCTCTGGACTCTTTGGAGCTAGGGAATTTTCTGCTGATGAAGGACAGGCCAATCAGGTTGTGTTGCAGTGAGTGAAGTGCTAGACTAAGTCTTACTGGGCAGAAGTGCTGCTTGACTCTGGCTGCCCCTTTCTCACAGGGATGCTGGCTCTGGAGATGCTTGGCCGAAGAGCTCACAACGACCATCCCAACAACTTCTCCCGCAGCCCACCCTACACGGAGGATGTAAAATGGCTCCTTGGGTTAGCTGCGAAGTTAGGTAAGGCTCAGAGCAGTACTTCAGCAGAAATCCACTTGCTGGGATTTGGACCGTGGTGGGAAAAAGCTCTCCAAAGAGTGAAAGATTGGGTGAACCTGATATCTGATCCAATTTCTGAGAACGTTTCAGAAGATCCCTGCTGCTCTTTCATCCAGGCAGTTGTCCCATTTCTGGGTTCTGTAGGCGTGCTGTTGAATTTTGAGGCACTGGATGAAGTGCATGGGGTTGGACAGGGCTCAGAACTTGTATTTCTTCCATTCTATAACAACAACTTTTTCTTTTCCCTTTCCACTATCTTGTAGGTATTCCTCTTTCTTATGTAGGTTTACACCTTCTGTGAAGACCTTTTATAGCAATAGGTGCTTAAACCACCAATTGTTTGGTTTTTCTTGTTTTGTTTTTACTTCCACATTGCTCTTGGATCTTTTTTGTCAGTTCATTTTTTTAATTCTTTCATCAGCAGTAAGAACTTAAAAAAAAACCCAACCTCTACAAACAGCCTGTCCAGTGGCATGGCTTCTCCTGCTGCTGCTGGGGGAGCTCCACTGTAGGCAGCAGTGGGAAAGCTTGACTGTCTCTCCACGCTCCCTAAGGCCTGAGCGTTGGAGCGTCTAGGTGCTTCCTAGATGGGGAGGCAAGAAGCAATGGGAGGAGGTGCCATGTATCCTTGCCTCTGTAGTTACCTTGCACATCAGTTGTCTTTCATATCCCTTTTAAAGAGAGGTGAACTGGGAATATCAGTGACTGAGGTGGTACCTGGTCTCTACTCAGACCTGATGGGTATATTAGAATGATCTCTTGTCCCCATGAGTTTGCTAGAGTGTCTCTCCCGAGCCTGCTGGAGGATACATTACACTGAGAAGAAGGTGCTCCAAATCCAGGTTTTTGCTGGGAGGTACCTGATTTCTTGTGTTCCTCTTACCTTAACGCTGTTGTTCTGACTTCTCCTTCCTGTGCAGGTGTAAACTACGTGCATCAGTTTTGCGTTGGTGCAGCCAAGGGGGTGCTGAGCCCTTTTGTGCTCCAGGAGATCATCATGGAAGCTCTACAGAGGCTCAACCCTGCCCATGTGCACAACCACCTGCGCACCCCAGCCTTCCACCAGCTGGTGCAGAGGTGCCAACAGGCCTACTTGCAGGTAACGTATGGCCTGTCTTCCTGCCTGTCAAAGCTGCCAGGCCATTGCCTGCCTTGCAGGTACTGCCTGTGTGTGTGTGTGCAGAGGGGAAGGGGACCTTGGGTACTGGTAGCTGAACTGGTCCATTGCCTGATGCATCCCTCTCCCTCAGTAGGGACTAGAATAGGCATCGCTTGCCTGCATGGAGGCTGCGTCATTGTACTGCTTCTTCCAAGGCCTCTTGCCTCCTGTGCTCACCACAAAGGATGGGGTGGTTCTGTGTTCCCCGTCCACTTTCTTCCTCTCTCCAAATGCTACCTGTACCTTTTAACTTCTGTACTTTGTCTTTGCTATGTTTTCAGGCCCCCTGCCCACCTCCCTTCGTAGCCTATCTTTTTTTTCTTTCCTTGTTTGTAGCCTGTCTTCCCCTCGTCATGAAGCCCTGGCATGGCTGTCTGGTGTGCCAGTGCTGGCACTAATAGTGGAAGTGGCTTGGTCAGCTACCAGTACGGATGAGATATCTCAGGATTTATTGAAACCAGGACAAGTGTGTTGCAGTGAGCCAGCTGGAATACCAGAGCTGCCTGTTCCTTAAAACAGTGTAAACAGGATACACCACATGTACCTACTTCTCTTGAATAAACGACCAGAAGGGTGATTCTGTAGACATACTGTCCAGGTTGGATTAGCTGTCCTATCACCTAGGTGATATTTTTGAGAAATGACAGTTTCTTCACTTAAGCTCTTTTTCTGAGCTACATTAGGGAAATAGATTTCTCAAAAGCTGGACCTGCAGTTTTGGGGCCTTAGTTGAGAAGCTGATGGAAGTGACAGCGCTAAGCTAAGCCTAGAGGTATTTTGTAGCAACTTAGTGTAAGCCTTACTCCTTCCATACCCGTTAGCAAAGGAGATGTCCAGTGAACGTGCTGGGTCCCCATGTATAACCTGCAGAATGAATGGTATGAGGGTTAGATGCTGGTGGGTGGTGGGGTAGAGTGTTAGCTGGCCCTTTTGCACTGTACTATGGCACACTTTGGTGCTCATGAAGGAGAGAACACCTGCTGATGCTGTGTGGTGCATTTTGGTACTCTGAGGGGACACTCGCCTTGGCCGTGTTAGGATGTAAGATACAGCACTGCTGTCTTTTGAGCTAGCTCTCCTCTGTCAGAGCCTCTGAGTCTTGGGACCTCTCATGGGGTAACAGGATCATGTGACGTATCACCCTGGCAGCTCTTGAGTCCTCCTCTGAGTGTCACCAGCATGAGGGTGGTGAGCAAATACCTTAAGGCT
>NW_008824648.1:2047023-2051260 GCF_000699105.1 Pygoscelis adeliae
CAGTACATCCATCATCGGCTGATCCATCTCACTCCAGCTGACTACGATGACTTTGTGAATGCCATCCGCAGCGCCAGAAGCGCCTTCTGCCTGACTCCCATGGGCATGATGCAGTTTAATGATATTCTCCAGAACCTAAAGCGCAGCAAGCAGACAAAGGAGCTGTGGCAAAGGGTCTCTCTGGAAATGACCACCTTCTCTCCGTGACAGCAGGCGGAGCTCCACGGACACACATTTGCCCCGCATAGTTGTAGTTCCATTTACACCATCCTTCCTTCTGGTGTCTTTTTTATTTTAGTTTTAACTTGTTGGAAACCACTGATCTGATGTATTTATACCATGACATTCCTCTCCAGCACTGTTGCGTGTTGGCGCTCTGCTTTGCTCGCTCTTCCTCCTCCTTCCCAGTGGGCTGCAGGCTTCAGAAGCATCAGGAAACGAGAAGGAAGTTGAGCTGGCTGCCCTGTGGTGTAGTCACTGCTTTTTTCCCTGAGCCCCTGGAGGCTGTCCTGCGAGCAGTTTGCAGTGTGATTACGCACGTGTTAGAGGGGTGGGGGATTCTGTCTTAAATATTTATTTTGGCATTTATAAATATGTAAACTTTTTTTTTTTTTGTATGGGCTTCTCTTACTCCACACACCATCTCCTGTTGGGAGAGGCTGGGACTGCTGTGCACAGCCAGTGCTCCCTCCATTCCTTTCAGCACCTCCTGCTGAGAGAAGCTGAGACTGGAGTAGCAGGGCCAGGGCCACCTCTGTGGCTCTCTGCAGCAACTGCTGAGGGCAGAGGCTGGAGCTTGGGCAGCCAGAGTCCATGACTGTGCTGAGCTGCTTGGAGACTGCCAGAAGTGCTTGGGCTCTTTCTCAGGAGTGTCCCTCGCTGGGCCCTGCTGGCTTGTAGGATGTTTTGATCCTGGTCGTTCCAAGTTGTACAATCGTGTTTCTTTTGGCTGGGGTATTACTCTCCTGTTATCAGTTTCTTATCCCTTGTCTCTTCTCGTTTCCTGATTAAACACTCGTTTTCTTAGACTGACTCTCTTCTCTCTGCCATGATGTTGACAGTCTGATGGAACTGGCCACCTGTGTGTCAGTGGGAGCTCCTGTGAGCCCTGGTGGATAACTGTCCTGCCTTGGGGAACAGCAGTCCAGCACAGGGCAGGTGGCCAGAGCTTTTACACAAGCTTTGAGCCAGAAGTTCCTTGCCTGGTACTGCTCTGAGAATGACATGCCTCTGCAAAGGCTGAGGTACGTGCGGACTGGGTCGCTGATGGGTGTCAGGGGAGTTGGTGGTAAGCCTGGGATATTCTGCCTATGCTTCCGCCAGTCACTAGGTTCCTTTTCTGGTCTTGACACCGGTGATATCGTGTGGTAATGCGGAGCTTTGTATTTCCAAAGTATTGTGCAAAACAGTAGCTGCTCTCCCTTGATGTAATTGTTAAAGAAGGCTAGTGGTCTGCTCCCTGCGTTTAGAGAGATGTTTGGTGGACTATGCAAGGTATCCAATAGGGACAGCATTGCAGAAAATTGGTTTTAGAAAGCTTTTATTTTTATGCCAAGGAAATTTAAAAGGCTACTGCCATTTGTAAGCGTACAAGCACGTACATTTCAGGGCTTTTAAAACTGGAAGTCAGATGATTGATGGATGTTAAGAATCCAATTTCTCAGTAGTAATGTATTTTGCTTCTTACTTGGGTTTAGCCAATGATAATGGGGAGCTTTTAGTTTCTGCAAGCTAGAAATATGTGCCTGTTTGTATTTGATGTTTTCAGTGATACTCTTAAAAAATAAGCAAACTAACTCATAGGCATAGGGCAGAACAGATGGACAGGCTCCCTTGGTTTGACTTTGTGTACTGCACAGACCAGAGAGTGTGACTGAGGTTCCTCTACTTCTGATTGTTCGACAGTAACTATTTAAAGATCTCTTTACAGCCCTTTGTATTCCTCCATAAGGTGTCTAGTTACATGCTAATTATAAATGCTGATGTTTGTAAGAATGTGTTAAGTTTTGTGGTTTTTAAACTAAACTCCATGTTGATTATGAGCTGCCTGTTATTGGGCAAAACTCCTGGATTTGACTGGAGAGCACAGCCTGATGTCTGGAAGGTTTGGGTTCCTGGAGCACTTTCTGTGCTCTCTGGTTCTTGCATGTTCAGAGCTGGGAAAGGAGTTTGGAGAAAAATGAGTTTTCTAATAAAGTCTAATCTTTTCCTTTCTACTGCTTATAGGAGAAAATTAGGGGAGGAGAAGGGAGCATCTTCTAGAAGGAAAGAAGCAGAAGGGAAATGGGCAAAAGAGCCGAATGTGTTAAATATCAGGAGTAGAAGTGACTGTTACTGCATTGAGGAGTTGGACTGAATAGGGAAATGAAATGGCAGAGCTTTATCTGTGATATCTATTAGAAGACTACACTTAGACCCTGAGCAGGCAAGTTTTCAGACTACTGTAATTAAAAAACACCAGGAGCACGAGAGCACTGTCACCAATATCTTTGTTTTGGGAAAATACAGTGGAGCTGCTTACCGTGAGGTTAGAATGGACTTTATCTGGAAGTGTACTTTCTTTCATCCTGTGTAGCCCCCATAAAGACCGTAAGAGAAGAGAAATCACAGTGCCCATTACTTTTCACTGTGCTCAAAACTTTCTCTCTTTGGTTATTTTACCCATTCTAGTCCTCGTACAGATTGCACTGCTTCCATATGACAGACCCTGTCAGAGTTGTCTTCCAGCAGCTGCAGGGCCCAAACAGAGGAAGAGCCAGGGAATCTCACCTCAGGCTGACATTGACTGAACAAGCAGCTCAATGGTATGAGGCACAGGTCAGTAGTTTCAGAAGTTTCGTCTTTTCTCTGAAAAAATTCCTCAGAGTGAGCAGAGATGGGAGCTGTGTGGAGGTGCTGCACGCTCATTTGTTCAGGTCTTCTGGAACACACTTTCAGTCCTGGATCTCTGCATCTGTTAATCTGTTGTTGTTCCTGAGCCGTATCCCATGGAAATATATCTGAGCAAGGACAGGAGAAAGTAACAAAGGAGATGATGATGTTTTTTCTTGCCGTGTGGCTGGGAGGTTCTTGAGGTATTTTTCCTTTATAGGAGATGAGATGAGCCCTGGTGGCCCCAGAAGCATTAATCTACTATTAAAGCAGAAAAATTATTACCCAGTGCAGTCTTGTTAGTTTGGTCACTATTCCACGAGTGGGGAAAATATTTAGGCTCAGAAATTCTGAAAAGACATTTCAGCAGAAGACCTGTAGAAGAACAGAGGTCGCAGCCAACTCAGATTTCCTTTGACTTTCAGGTAACCCATGTGTTTTTTTCACTTAGAGTAAATGTTCTCTAGCTCCTCGCCCTTACCAGCAACACATGAAGCGGCTGCAGTGAAGGCCAGCTGCCATAGCCGCTGGATGCTTTAGAGCTCTTCCAGTGTAGAAATGGTTTTACATAGCTGAGAAGCTGTTTTCTGTGTTGGCTACCACCTCTTCCCAGGCTGGGCAGCAAATGCTGAACTTAGTACTAGTAACCACAGGTATTTGCCTGGATAGGGCCTGGCCCCCACTTGCATGAAGACAGATGACATTCTGTGACGGGAGACCTTGCAATGGGTTATTGTCATGTTTGGTGAAGTCTAATTCACTGTCCGTTCCTTGAAGGTAAGATGAATAAGGTCTTTAGACTATACTTCCTGTGTCTTCTGTTCACAATGACTTGCTTTCACTTGCCAGATTTGTTTTCTCTTGTGACCATAGGAAATATACTTTCCCTTTTAGCTGTTAGTGTCTCTGGAAATAACAGCTCACTTCAGTGGGGAGTGGGAGAAGTCAAATTTGTACAGGTGCAGATGAAACCAACTGAGAAGTGGCTGATGTCTTTACTGCAAGATACCCATGGGCCAGTTTTCTGGCCTGCTAGTGTTGAAGATCAAACCGCTTAATAGTGGTAATGAGGGCAGTGTGCTAAGGGCAGCCTTGCACTCTGACTTAACCCACTGTCTGCACTTGAAGTTTCATGCGTACTTCAGCTAAACAATCTGGCATGGTGCAGAGATGTGCATTTTGATGCTCTGTCCAGGGATCAGTACATGCAGATAAAAGCAGATGGTGTTCCAGTGTTAGGATCACATCATAGAATCATAGAATGGTTTGGGTTGCAAGAGACCTTAAAGATCATCTAGTTCCAACCCCCCTGCCATGGTCAGGGACACCTTCCACTAGACCAGGTTGCTCAGAGCCCCATCCAACC